>NW_024426008.1:7709989-7955926 GCF_017311325.1 Ursus maritimus
AAGCAGCTTTACCACAAGTGTTTAATAACTCAACACAATCTCCTTATGGCTCCGAGCTGCTCATGTTCCCATCCAGTCCACGGCAAACAGTGTAACAGACTGGCCCCCCCCCCCCCCCGCCCCGCCCCGAACCTGAGGAATTTTCATGCACTGTGAAACTAATCGCTTCAAGTTCCTTCATAAATCACACAAAGCAGATTTTAGCATCTTAACAAATTGAAACACACACACACACACACACACACACACAGTCACACAGAAATGCAGAGTGGGGTAGGGGGCGGGGTGGCAGAGGGCTCGCCCTCCAGCTAAAGGGGCTATCCCGGAGAGGCGAGCTCCCAGATCCCAGAGGGGGGAAGGGGCAGATGTAAAATCACTTCTGTCTTCTCATGCAATATGTTTCTCATCTCCTTACATTTTAACATGAATGAAATAATTTGGGCAGGCTCAAACCTCACAATGCTCCAAGCTCACAATGACCTTATTTTTTTTCCCCCACTGTGATGGACACGAGGTGGTTTCAACAACAGGCCTCTCATTGTTGTTCCTGTGACAGCCCTGGAAGCAGGCGAGGAGCACACAATTAAGCAGGATTTGTGCATCCTGTGTGGCGCAGAAAGCCGAGATGTGAGGCTGAGATGGTATGGCCCTCGGACCTCAAACCCGCGTCCGTGCATAAAGGGACCTCTGAAATAAGCATTCTTGAAATGCCCTTATTTTCTTACCTGGAGCTGCCCCTCTCTATACACCCCTAGCTCTAAATTGCAAAGGCAGAATTTACTTACTAAGCTTCCTCACCACCCCCCCCCAAAAAAAAAGAAGTGCAGGAGACCCCTCTTTTCTAAATATCATGAGCACAGTTAGTAAAGGTGATTCTATCCTTTTCTGAGACAGAAGTATGGACACAGTGGCTCGTCCTTACGCCAGAACACACAGAGCAGGGAGCCTGGGAGAATTTGGGCAGGGAAAGCCGCTGGATTATTAGTGCCATGGGGAGAATATCGCTCCGGCACTAATCTCAAATAAAACATGTTTTAGTTGCTCTATTCAATACCTACTGTACATCAGAATTACCTATAAAAACAGGTTTCATCACAGAGAAACAGCCCCATCTCCCCACCTGTCACTGCTCTCTCTCCATTACCCTCTCGGTTCTGCGATTTCTCGCTACATCAGCAGAGTAACCAAGTGCCCTCTAACTGAACATCTGGGGGCAGAGGGAATTTTATGATTTAGGTTTCGGCTAGATTCCTATGACGATGGTGAGATCTTTTTCCATATCCCCAGGGCCCAGGGTACTTAGAAATTCGCTCAGATACAGCTGGATGCTTCATTATTGCTTTCCTAAGTAAAAACATTTATTTTTCTATCCTTATATCCTTCTCCACCCACATCCATTCATCAGGATTTAACCAGATTTTCCCACACTCTATGAGCCCAACATTTTGAGACACCTCCTTCTCCCCACCCCACCCCCCACCACAAAAAAGTCTCCTCTGATTTTGTGATCTACTCAATATGGAATGGCATGCTAACATGAATAGTGTTATTATTTCCTCTTTGGAAATGCCTTTTGCCTTACTTTTTTTTTTTTTTCCAGATAAACTATGTCATAACAGAAGAATCCCTGTGAAGTTCTCCAAAGAACTCTATGCTGCTTCCAGACCCTGGAACTATAATTATGCCTTGCGAAATTAAAACAGAAACAGCTTCCCCTGCCAACTGTGAGTGCCCCTGTTTATATCACAAAGAGATAGCAAAATGTACTCAGGAAGGTTCCAGCCAAAGTAATTGAGAGGGCCGCCTGAACTCAGCTCTGCTTTCTAAACATTGTCCCTGGGTCAGAACTGAGAGCCCGGGAAAGGAAAACAGGGGAGGAGAACCCAAGCCAGAGGCCTGTTAACTTTTCCTGCCTGGGCATGATGTCATGGAGTTCAGTGACTCTGGGGGCTGGTGGTGACTGCGGTCTTGTTGCACATTTGGGTCCAGGTGCTTCTACGGGGCAGATTCAGACCCGTCACTGCACTGCGCGGTGGCCTTCAGATGTTCTGAACCCCTGCACGCACACACAAAAGTCCAGAGCATCAGGCCAGGGTGTAAACACATTCCTGACATCAAGTAGTACAAAGAGGATGCTTCTGCTTGTGGGTCAGTCACTTCTCAAGCTTGTCTTTCCTTGCAGCCTTCTTTGTAGGCTGTGCAACTGGAATATAACACAGAGAGACAGAGAAAGATGGGGAGACAGGCATAGCGAGAGAGGGAGGGAGAGAGAGAAAGAGAAAAGAAAGGGCACGGAGGAAAAAGGGGGCGAAGCCAAACCAAAGCCACAAGTGGAAAAAAAAAATCCCTATAAAATAAAAGTGCATTATGTTTTTGTATATTTTTCGAAACGTAGCCAAACTAAACCATTAAATGAGGATTTTGTTTCACAAAGTCTGCAAACTATTCAACCGCTAACCCACTATACCAAGAACGTGGTGCCAACCAAAATATGTCAAGATTAGTAGTACTCAATAAAATCTCAAAACCAAATGACATGCAAGCTGTATTTCATGATTAGAGCGCTTCCTTATGTCAAGGAACATACATATTAACTTGTTTAAACACAGCGATGGGCTGTCACTCTGTTTGTCAAAAGCAGAGGAAGGAGAATCTAGTGCTTACCAAACCCATCCAGATGATACTTGGTGCTTTCTATCTCCCTGGCAGACAGCATGGACACCATCCAATTAATCTTTACATCATCTGAGAGAAGAGGAGCTGAGGGAGGGACGGAGGGAGGAAGGGAAGGAGGGGGACAGGGAGACACCACTTGCCACTATACAGAGCAGGGCTGCGAGAGCAGGGTTTGTAACTGCCTTGCCCAAGGTCCTGACCCAAGTTCAAGAGCTGGGGCTGGAATCGAAACGCTTCCTTTTTTCTACCCAGTCACCAAAGCTGCAAAATGGGAACACCTTGAATCTTTTTCTCTTTAATCTTAGGACCCGACATTTGCATGATGCGTTGAGGACTACAAAGGGCTTTACGTTTTCTCATGAATCCTCACCGCCGTTCCTAGTCAGGTATGTCTTATTCTCCCCTTTTTACAAAAGAGAAGCCCAAGTCTCAAAGAGAGGAGGTGATGTGCACCCAGGCAGCTCCAAGCACACACAAGGCAAACCAGGGCAGGACACCTGTCTCCGGGCTCTGAACCAATGGGACCCATGCAAAATGATGCCGCTCTCCCAACATGGCACCTCTTTTTTGCACCGAAGTGCTTGAGTTTGAGCCGGATTCTAAAAATGGAGAGGGGTAATTATCTCATTCTCTGACTGTCAACAGCACGGCACGGCTGTGTGCTTCTACCTGGCACGAGCACGGAAGGGAGGCTGTTCTCTCATCTACAAAATACGGTAGTAAAGTACGTGATTATGTGAGGAACACTTGAGGGGCCTTTGGGGTGAAAAGGAAAAAGCAGAGCCCGGTCCATCTGCTAGTGTGCCAACCTGGCAAGCTGGCCACTGATGCAGCCATGGCAATGGGGGTGGCCCCACAGGCCTGCTCTTCTGTAGCTGCCTTCATCTCTCCCCCCACCAGCCCCCCCCCAACATCCTTGTTCTCATGGGTCCAGTTTAAGCTGTGGAATCACTGCCTCCTTTCAACTGCCACATAAGCCCTGAGGTGTGATGGAACAGAACTGGAATTCAAACCAGTGTCTCATTTGACACATTACAATGTGGTTCCTTCCAGTCTGCCCCCACTCCTCAGCCTGAGGGGGCTCGGAGAGCCTAAACATGGTGGTGGTGTCCATTCCCACCCACCGACACCCTCCTTAGCCTGATGAGAAGCCGGGCCTTTCAAGATCTGGGCATTGCGATGTTGTCCCCTGATACTCATACACACGCACCTGACTCCGGCCAGACTTCACAGATGCCTTCCGTTAGGGGCTGAAATGTGGCCCTCACCCAAATTTGAATGTGCGAGCCTTAACCCCCTGTACCTGAGAATGCGACTATATTTAGAGAGATGGCCTTTGAAGAGGTAATTTAGGTGAAATGAGGTCTCATGGGTGGGAACTTATCCAATGTGACTAGTGTCTTTATAAGAAGAGGAGATTAGGATATAGAGAAAAGGCCAAGCGAGGACATAGTGAGAAGGGAGCTATCAGCGAGCTAACGAAAGCAGCGAACATGCTGATACCCTGATCTTGAGTTACAGCCTCTAGAACTGTGAGAAAGTTAGTTTTGAGCCAACCCCTCTACTAACAAAACTTATTTCCGATCCCCACCAGGGTCTTTCACGCAGCCATGGTTTCATGTGCAACGGCCCCTCTGCCTGGAACACCTATCCCTTGGCTGTCAGCCTAGTGGACACTTGTTCGTCTCCAGTGTTCAACTCAAATGCCAGGCCTCCTCCTCAGGAGGCCTTCCCAGCTAACCACAGACACCAAACAGTTCGTCTGGCATAACCTGGACACCGTGACACACCTCTATTATGTGGCCATCTCCTACACTTCTCCGATGGCCCATCTCCTCACAGACTGTGAATCTTCTGGAAAAGGGAGCCTCTCTTCCTCATTTCCCCAGCCTGCCACAATGCCCATCACGGAGATGGCATTCACTTCATGTGTGATGAGGGGACAAAGCAGGGGCTGGAAGGAAGGAAACAGCAACAGAACTAGCAAGAACTAAACCTCACTGAAGTTTCCTGTGTGACAGACACTGGGCTAAGTGCTGCACTGGTACAAACCAACTCTAGCCTCCCAGTAACTGCATGACCTAACTAATACCGTGGTCCTCATTTTCCTGCCAAGGACCAAGACGGTCCAAGATAAGTAACTTGCCCAAGGTCATGCAGAGCCAGGGATCTAAAACCAGGTATCAGGCCTCAGAATCTACCCTTTTAAGAAAATGTCTTCTGAGGGGAAAGAAAAGGAAAGGAAGGTGGGAAGGGAGAAAAAGAAGATACTTAACGTGGAAAGATCCTTACGTTCCTGGAAACTCAGTTTGCTCATCAGCTTCTCTCAGAAGAGGCTCAAGTGAGAGAATATAGAACTACCCAACGCACAGCTTCTATTTTCAGGAGGCCAGCCCCTTGAAGACAGGATTTCAGGGGGAGACATATTGCAGAGTAGATAATCCGGAGAAGAGACATTTCAAAGAAGAAAAGACTTCCAAGGTAAACTGGGAAGTATTGCTGGTCTCTTCCCTGCCAGTGGCTCCCGGCAGTGGCAGCGCCCTGGGGGCACGTCCCCTCCCCCTCCAGGATTTGTGCATTCCCAGTGCCTCATCAGGAGAGTCTCTGAGGATGTCCTAGCAGGGTGTTGCCCCTGGTTCTGAAACCACACACCACCCTTGAGAGTCCTACAAATCAAGGTTATACTAAAATCTCAGTTTATTAATCCAGTTCACTAGACTTAATACGTAGAGCTGGGTGGAAGGGTCTCCTGCTGTTTCCAAACCAGACTGCTCTGGGTTCTGTTTGTTTTAGATGTGGTCTTCAATGGCGGGCCTTAGTATCTCTTCTTCCTTTGATTCATAAATGCACTGAGTATCAAACAGTGACTTAACGAGGCCTGAGAAAGAGACACGTCTAGTTGTACACCTGCAGACTGTGCTCTTCTTTGAAGGTTTTCAGATGACCTACTTACCTAGGCTGGGAGCGGAACGGTTAAAGCGCTCGGAGGAAATCAACTGTAAATAGAAAGGCTATGTTTAACATAATCCCCTCCAGAAGACTCTCTCTCCTGCGGTCACTGTAATCAACCCCGTAGTATCAGGTGAAGGTTCTTCATTATCTCCCTGTGGCATTATGTCTCACCACATAGCTGATAATAAACTGATGGATTATCAAACAAGATTACAGCTTTAGCAAATAAAATCATGTTTTCTGTGAAGAGAGAAAACGCTTGCTATCCCTATCTGCCTGGCTAAATATTTACATATCACAGGCTTTCTAGAGTCCCTGTTCTTGCAAATCTGATTTTTAAAAAACAACACAGAGGTTAAGTTAACAAAAAGGGAACACACTGTGCTTTTAACACTGAGCTAAATGCACCTCTGGGAGAAAACAGGGACTGCCTAAAAGGTAGAACTCAGTAAATCCAAGGCCTCAGGTGCTGGTGAGATCAATGGGTACGTGTGACAAAAGACAAAGCTGAATGCGTTAGGAGGGATTCAAATGCCTACTTTAAAGGGAACGTAAATGAAAAAGAATAGAAATCCAAAGCATGCATGCAGCCCTGTGTGTGTGTGTGTGTGTGTGTGTGTGTGTGTGTGTGTGTGTGTGTATGAGGAGAGCGGTGGGCTTGTATAAAGTCTCATGCTGGTCTGTCCTTTATACCTTTCAAAGCCCTTTTTCCTTCATTATCTGTACCCCTCTCCTCCCCCCCCTTCCTCAATTCCCCCCAATCTCTCCATTTCGCAGCTGACAGAAAGCGAAGCCTAGGAGAAGTGAAATGACTTGCAAAAGATCCCGGAAGGCAGGCCTCAAACCGATTTTTTTTTTTTTAAGATTTTATCTATTTATTCGACAGAGATAGAGACAGCCAGCGAGAGAGGGAACACAAGCAGGAGGAGTGGGAGAGGAAGAAGCAGGCCCATAGCAGAGGAGCCTGATGTGGGGCTCGATCCCATAACGCCAGGATCACGCCCTGAGCCGAAGGCAGACGCTTAACCGCTGTGCCACCCAGGCGCCCCTCAAACCGATTTTTTGATTCCTAGTGCAACTCACTTTCTGTTGCTCCTTTCTGCTCCAACACAGGGAAACTCTCCGAAGGGAAAGGAAAGGCAGAGGGTTTTTTAAAAAATTTTAAGCTTCTTGTATTCATATTGACGATTCTGATGCTGAATTACTATTTGGTTTAAGACTCGTGGACAGAAATGGATGTAACTTAAAATAGGAAGGAGACATTTAAAAATGCCTGTCTTTTGAGAGACAGAAAGAAAAAAAAAGAGAGAGAGAGAGAGAAATTGGTTTGGGAATTGTAGTCTACTGGACAGTCTAAATTTGTTACCATCCCAGGGCAGAGTACAAAGCACCGATAACAACCACCATGGCTAGTCGCACAGCAAGTCATTTCAGACGACCTAACTTCCTTCCATGAATGACAGGTCTTGCAAACACGGAAGGGCAAAGAGGCGTGAGTCTCTGCATGTGAAATTCACAGCAGCTCTTGGTTCCACTGACTTTTTCATCTGCTGCACACAAAACAGCACCGGGCTGACCTTCGCTGCAAAGGAATTTCTGTTCAGTGGACTAGGGAGGTCCACAAAAGCACGAGGGCAAGATGCTCTATGCTTCCGCGTCTACTTTGTCAGGGGGCATGTGGTCTTCCAGGCAGACCAGCCACAGTAATCCCGGAGCGAGAACATGCCACGCTCAGACCCTGTACCTGAGGATCCAGTGTTCTGTGCACATACTGGTCACCCAGTGAACAGTCCTGAGCACAAAAATCATGAGTGTAACACGTCATAAAAATAGAAGGCCGTACTGCCCTTTTGTGATGGTATGTCATCTACAGAACAGATCAAATATAAACGAGTGAAATTTAATAATAATCCCTTAATAATAATTAGAAGTTTGAAAAGGAGATTTTTTTAAATATAAGAAATATAATATCAATCAATACATTTCAAATTATCTACAACTTTATATAAATATCAGCAACAAATGCGCATCTTTCCTCTCCCACATCTTTTCCCCCATCTCCACAAGAATTGTCTCTTTACAGTTTGGTATATGTGTCCTTCCAGTTCTTTTTCTATGTTATATATATATTTTTTCCAACTATATATATTTTACACACACACGCATACACACACACAGAGAAATATGTACCTCTACCAATATCTGGTTTGGCCTTTTTTACTATATAGATGAAGTTATACTTTACACACGGTTTTGTCACTTTTTTAGGAAAGAAATATTATGTGTCAAAGATCTCAGGTTAGTAGCGCCTCACTTTTTCTTTTTTTTTTAAAGTTCATTTATTTTATTTATTTATTTATTTATTTGTTTGTTTGTTTGTTTATTTATTTATTCATTTGAAAGAGAGAGAGAGAGCATGAGAGGGGGGAGGGTCAGAGGGAGAAGCAGACTCCCCAGTGAGCAGGGAACAGGATGCAGGACTCAATCCCAGGACTCCAGGATCATGTCCTGAGCCAAAGGCAGACGCTCAACCAACTGAGCCACCCAGGCACCCCATGCCTCATTTTCTCATTAACTGTCACTTAACTTTCAAGAGTACAGATGTCCCATAAATTACAATGGACTCTCCTACTTAGATCATTTCCAACTTGGGAATATAATTGATGATGCTATAAACATTCACATGTGCATATTTTGTGCATGTGGTGGAAACCCTGGATTAAAAGAAATGTTGGGTTCTGGGGCGCCTGGCTGGCTCAGTCAATTAAGCATCTACCTTCGGCTCAGGTCATGATCTCAGGGCCGTGAGACAGCCCCTCAGCCAGCTCTCCACTGGGCGTGGATTCTGATTAAGATTCTCTCTCTTCCTCTGCCTCTGCCACCCTCCTAGCCCCATGGCACAGGCCCTCACGCTCACTCTCAAAAACAAAACAAAACAAAACAAAACAAAAAACAATGTCGGGTTTTAATTTTAATAGGTACTGACAAAATAAATATCAATTTACACTTTACCACCTACAGTAGCTGTTAGTACCTACTTTCCTACCCCCCTTACCAACACTAGCTATTATCAAATTTTTAATACTGTGCCAATATGAAGGCCAAAAACTACTTTGTGTTATTCCTTTTTCTGCACCTTTTTCTGTACCTCTTCTATGGTTTTCAAGGAGCATTTTAAACTAGTTTTAGGAACTCTATATATTATTGATCATAATCCATTTTGAATTACATAAACTACAAATACACTAAATGACAGACTTCCGGTCACAGATATTTTTATTGCCTTTAATCCATAGAAGTTCTAATTTTATGTTATAAAAATATGCTAATCTTTTTTTTCCTAATGGCCCTGAATTTTGTGCCTCATCCCAAAAAGGAGTTTTCCACTAAGTTTTTACACTTAGCTCCTTGATGCATCTGAAATTCATTTTTCCAAGAGATAGGGGTCTCACTTTATTTCCTTTCCAAATCAAAAACTAATGTTCCCAGCACCATTTGTGAAATCGTCCCCACTTTGCTACGAAATCTGAAATGTGAACTTTTCCATATAGTAAATACCCACACTTGCTTAGGACTCTCTAATGCCTATTGCAATTATCCATCTGTCTTCTCTCCAATCATTTCAACACCATTTCAATTGCTATGACTGTATGTCATGTTCTGATATCTGGTAGAACAAGTCCTCCTTCGTTGTTCTTTTTTCAAAATCTGTATAGCTGATATTGTACATTTTCTCTCTCTTTTAAAGCTTTTACTATACACCAAAGAGATAAATAAGAATTTTAAAATACGTGGGAGATATAAAGAACAACAATAAAATGAATATGGGGCGCCTGGGTGGCTCGGTCGGTTGAGCATCTGCCTTCGGCTCAGGTCATGATCTCAGGGTCCTGGGATCAAGTTCTGCATCGGGCTCCCTGCTCAGTGAGGAGCCTACTTCTCCCTCTCCCTCTGCCTCCCCCAACTTGTGCTCGTATGCTCTCTCTCTTTTTCAAATAAATAAATAAATAAATAAATAAATAAATAATAAATACATAAATAAATAAATAAAATCTTTTAAAAAACCCACAATAAAATGAATATATATATAACCCTCATCCTACATTTTGTCCTCTAGAAAAATTTTAAAATCAATGTATCTAATTCCATAAAAAATCCTGCTGGAATTACAATTGGGACTGCATTAAATTTATAGGTTAACCAGAGAGAAATGAACTGACACCTTTGAAACATTAAGTATTCTCAAATTGAAACATAGTATTTTCTCTTAATTTTTAGAGCATTTCTTTGACAGTCCGTTACATCTTATATTTTTCTTCATATAAACATGCACATTTCCTAATAGTGTTTGTTGCTTTGGTGCACAAGGCATTTTTATGATACTTTCGGATTATTTACTGTGGAGATCCAAGTAAGCTACTGGTTTTGACAAGTTGATACTCTAATTCTTACTAAAATACTCCTAAGAGTGCTAATGTTTTTCAATGGATTCTTTTGGATTTTGTAGACAGAAGATATATATACATAAATAGTATTTATATAAAATACAGTGAAACATTTTGTTCTTTGCTTCCCAGTATTATACTCGTTTCTTCTTATTTTTTATTCTTACCTAAAAGCTTCAGCTAGGACATCTATTATTATTCTGAGTAAGGGTAGTGATAATAAAAGCCAGCTTGTCTTGTTCCTGCTTTCAATGGTATACTCTATTTTACCATATAATTTTGTATTTGCTTTCGATTTCTGGTAGACACACCCTCTACCAAGTTAATGAAGTTTCCTTCTCTGACTAACCTAGAAGTTGTTTTATTTCAAATCACAAAGAGATGTGGACTTTATATCATGCATTTTTAGCACTAAAAATGACAAACCAATGGTTTTTCCTCCAACTTTTTAATGTAATAAAATACATTAATAAGATTCCCTAGTGTTCAACTATTATTGCATTCCTGAGATTAATACTGCTTGGTAATAATGAATTCAACTTGATACTATTTCATTTGGAGTTCTAGATTTATGTACACAAGGCAGCTTGGCCGGAAGTGGTTACTGGAGTGTACACTCGATCACTGTCAATTTCGGTACCTCAACTGTATATAGAAAGATAGTTGAGTTGGGATGATTTCCTTCTATTTATTTACAGTTAGGGATTAACTGGTTCTTAAGCATTTGCTGATTTAAAGCTCATAAAATACTTAAGACTGTGTGTCTTTTTGGGGTGTTGATTTTTTTTTTATTACTTTGTCAATTTCTTCTAGCGTTCTCTTTAGGTTTTCTACCACCTTTTAATACACTATTAGTAATTTATACTTTACTACAAAAGTGTTTTTTTTTTTTCAAATAGATTTTGAATATGTTATTTCAAGGTCAAAGACATTATACTTTGATGATTTTTAAAAATTTCCTCTGAATCTGTAGTTAAGTCCTCTCTCCCTTGTTTCTAAAGTATATTTATATCTTACCTCTTTCTTTCTTAATCAGACTCACCAAAGGTTTTGTCTACTTCATACACCACTTCAAAGAAGCAGCTTTGGGTGTAATAGAGAAAGTCGACTGTTTTGTTTTTTCTATGTCATTAATTTGTTATCTCTATTCTTGCACATTCTTGTTTATTTTACTGCTTCTTTTCTCAATTACTGAATTTTTCAATCCCTTCTTATTTTCTAGTAAGTGAACTGAAGCTCTAAAATCTCCTCTAAGTGCTGCTTTAGCTACAGTCAACAAGCAATGACTGGTAGAGCTTTGTTTATTTATAAATGATTAATTGTTCCTGTCATTATTTCCTCTTTAAACCAAGTTATTTAGAAGAGTATATCTTTTTTTGAAATATGTAGAGTCTCCTTTTGTTGTTCCTATTTTATTTTACTATATTTTAAAAAAGATTTTATTTATTTATTTGACACTAGGACATCTATTATTATTCTGAGTAAGGGTAGTGATAATAAAAGCCAGCCTGTCTTGTTCCTGCTTTCAATGGTATACTCTATTTTACCATATAATTTTGTATTTGCTTTCGATTTCTGGTAGACACCCTCTACCAAGTTAATGATGTTTCCTTCTCTGACTAACCTAGAAGTTGCTTTATTTCAACATCAGGCAGAGGAAGAGGGAGAAGCAGGTTCCCCACTGAGCAGGGAGCCTGATGTGGGATTCGATTATCCACTTCTCCATATTTTCATCATTCTTTTTTTTCTTTGCTTTGTTTTATATTTCATAACTTTGTCTTGCATACAATTTCATGATTGTTACATATTCTTGTCAAACATTCTTTATTGTTTTTCTTTGGATATGTCACAGATTTTAGCAGCATAAAATTGGATTTTTTTTTAAATATATATATAGCTAGTCTAAAAGTTTGTGTTAAAAAGGGAGAATGTAAGCCATTCACATTTAGTGTGACTACTTCTACGTCCGCCCTATTTCTGACCACCTGTTTTCATGTTTTCCATTTATCACTATTTTGCATCAGTCTCTTTTGTCCTCTGACTTTTGTTGAATTAATGTAGTTGTTCCATTTTTTTTTTCTTTTTTAAATGTTTAAAAAGATCGGTAGTCTATTCTTTTTCTATTTTTCTTAGGGATTGCCTTGACATTTTAATATTCACATATAAATATATATATCTTGGGGCGCCTGGGTGGCTCACTCAGTTTAAGTGTTTGCCTTCAGCTCAGATCATGATCCCAGAGTCCTGATATGGAGCCTTGTGTCAGGCTCCCTGCTTAGTGGGGTGCCTGCTTCTTCCTCTCCCTCTCCCCCTGCTTGTGCTCTCTCACTCTCTCTTTCTCTGTCAAATAAATAAATAAATAAATAAATAAATAAAATATTAAAATAAATAAATATATGCATCTTATCAATATCTAGAAATAATCAGGATCTCTATTATCTTCCTGCTCAAGGCAAGAATCTCAAGACATCTTCAGTTCTGGCCCCACCAGAATTCTGGCTTCCTATTCTCTAATCCCTCTATTCCCACGTTTCTACTTACAGGTTGGCATTTTAGTTCCGTATTATTAATAACTGCTTCTTTACTATGTGTCAATAGTTCTTTAGCCTCAGTTATAATTTTAATAGTTTTAGGCCCAAATCTCTCTTGTTGCTGTATTCATTTTGGTTTTCCTTTCCTTATTGTTTTACAGCAATATATTTTCAATATTACTTTCAAAGTAATCTGTTGGTCATGTCCAAAATATCTTTATTTTGTTCTTTCACTGGAACACAAATTTGGTTGGGTATAAACTTTGAAGTGCAAATTGTTTACTTTCAGTAACAGATAATCTTTAGTAGTTTCGCTGTAAGTGCTAGTCACTGATGTTTTTGTGGGTTTTTTGGGTGTTTTGTTTGGTTTGGGTTTGGTTTGCTTTTGCTGTTGTTTAATGAGAAGAAAAATGTGCTAAATTTTTCTGTGTGGGGAAAAAAATTACTGAGGTTGATTTTTAAAACATATAGGGAATCTTTTTTTATCTCCCTCTCTAATTTTGCAAAGGGCAAAGAAGCAAAGAAACTGAAACTGAAAATGGGATTCATTCTTATAAACTCTTATGTAAAATGAGCTCTAAGTACCATCTGCTAAAATGAAGAGATTAACAATAGAAAGGGAACCAAAAGAGCTTCATATGCTACTCGAGTCACTTTCTAAAAGCCTTGGAACTATATTCACTCTCTAAGAGGTCTGATGAGGGTAGGTAAAAATTGTTTTCTACAATAGTACTGTTGCTCAAATAACTAGCTACTGTTAATAGGTAATACTAGTAACAAGGAAACTAGAGCAAACCAATGTATTCGTATTTCTTTACATTTTGCTTTCATGCACTATGTTGTTAATACAATAATTTGCCACTAGAAATTGTCATGTTTTATCATTTTAACAGAAAACTTATTTTTAGAGAAACATCTATTTATGAACAAAGAATCTGACCACAGACTTTGTTCTCAGTTATTCTAGTCAATGGAAAACTTAGTCATTGAAGTCACAAAACTTAATCCAAAATATACCATAAACCACATAAGTTTCATGGGCTATTGTGAAGAAGGAAATAAACTTTCTGATGTCTACTTTTACACATGGAAATCTGTAAAAGGACAGAACACATTTTTTTCCTCCCTCTACTCTTCTTACCACCATCTTCCTTCCCCTCGAGTTTCCTTGTCATTGGAAAGGGAGAAAACGAACTCCACAGAATCTTATTCAAACCAAGAAGAACAATTCATCGTTCATATTTCAAATCTTCTGCTGAAAGCTTGTGCCTTTTTGATCACCCACACCATTCCTAACCAGCACAGACTGTTGAATAACTAACAGTGTCCAAAATAGAATGCACAAATTATAGCCGCTAAAAGGTCCCAAAGAATCAACTGTGTTTGACAAAGTTTTATTAGAAAAATTAATCAAGGAATGTTAATGTGAGTAGTTATCTTTGGCTATAAAAGGAGGGGTAGGAGGGGCAGTGAAGTTAAAAGGTCTCTACAATCATTTTCTGTATATCTGGGTACTATTTAAAACCTTTACAGTGACAATATAATCATACAGAATCATGTAATATAAAAAATAAGACAAATATCTCAAAAAAACAAAAGAGAATGTAAACCATTAGAGACGACCTAGTCACAAATCCCTCAGTTGGGATAAAACTGGGATTAGAGAATGTAACTGACATACCCCAGGTCACAGAATAACCCAGTTTCTAACTCCTAACCTCCCTTGAAAGGAGGGGGCAGGGAACAGTGAAGAGCTGCTCTAACAACAGCCAACCTCCCTTGAGAAAACAAGAGATGACAGGGCTTGAGAGAGGAGTTAACCCAGAAACCACACAGGAAAACTCTGGTTCATATACTGGAGGAAGTAAAGAATATGCCAAAACCAGTGGATATGAGTTGAGGAAAGGTAAGGACTCAAGTCATAGAGTCAAGCCAAAGATTTGGAATCTGGGCTATGGGAACCAGTCAAGACATTAGCATCAAACTGGACCAACAGGTTGCCTCCCAACACCTCTAGAGATTAAGCCTTTCCTTTGTGAGTTTATTTAGTGGCTCAGTTTGTTGTGAACAATCACAGGGGTGGGGTGGTAGCTAACAGTAGATTGCTGGCTAGAATATAAGAACAACAAGTTGAATTCTACTTTAAGTATCCTTGCACTACTCTATCATATGTAGTAAGAATTTCTCATGCTTACCTATGAGTGATGCAAGCACAGGTACAAAAAGTGGTAAACCCTTGGGTAAAAAGAGCTAAAACCCTTCAACAGGAGCAGTAAGGAATCACTAAGAGCTCTATTTTCTTATATTCCTATAATTTAGCAATATTATTTTCATGTGATTGGGACGGAGTCATAGACAAGCTTTCATTCTATTACTTGGGAGTATCAAAAATGAGAGTGGCTTTCCAGGGGACCCAAAAGAGTTGAAAAATTTAAAGACTTGGGCACAAATGGATCTGGTAATTGTAATGACTTCTCTTCGTGTACCCATACTCTCCTCAGATGAAAAAACAAAGCGGTAAGTCTTCCGGGATGATATTAGAAAATACCACAAAATTATAAATACCAAAGTATACTGAAGTTCGAGTTGAGCTTCACATTTACTGGAAGTCTAAACAAACTTCTTGATAATTAATCTCCAAAATGTATAAATCTGCTGCAGAGATGTGCACATAAATTATAATAAAGAACGCTGGTATGCAATTTGATTCAAAGTGCTTTTTAGTAAAGTACATAATGATGCATGCTGAGGAGATGCAGGTATATTTAATTGGATATAATTAAAATAATGATGTGTGTTTAAAATAATGATATATTAAAAAAATTTTAAATGTAAGTGGCTGAAGAACCTGTAATAAAAAGCCAAAGCAGTAAGTACTTTTTGATTACCTGAGTATTCACAGAGCTAATACCTTTCATTTAACAAGTAATGCTGTAATGCAGTAATAACGTCACACTGGAGGGATTCAGGGAACCCTGCTGACAACTTGGGCCTCTGCTTGCCCCTCTTCAGACTGTTTCCAGGCCTCTTCTCATGCCAAATTTCTTCACCAAAAAGAATTTTCTCCGAGATAGGTAAAATGTTGGTGAAGCCGGGCAATGGGTACAGGGAGGTTAGTGTATTTTTTCCTCTTTACTTCTGTATGTGTTTGAGATGTTCTTTTATCAATGAAAAAAAAAAAAAAAAACAAAAACCAGAAGTATCTCTCTACATTTGAATATACGTTCTCTAATGTTTGGTAACTTTGCTGTCTCCCTATGCAAAGGACATAACCTATTAATGTGTCTGTGCACGCACGAGTTCTACTAATTCCCTTCACATTTCTACTAAAAATTCCCTTCTCGTAAGTGGACTAAGAGCAGATAAATGTGCATTTCCAACTCTTAGCTCTGGTTAGGTAAGGCCTCCTGTAAAGATGGCTTTTTAATCTTGGCTATTTCCCACCATCCTGAGTTTTTCTTTGTTCCCCTTCCTTGTCGTTCACCATTCTTCCTGCTTCACGTTGAATCAATGACTCACATCCGCCTCATCCATGCACCAGGATTTCTCAGATGAGCAGCTGAAGAGCTACCCCACTGCCCAGACATCTCATTATCTTCTGTCCTCTGCTGCTCTGCTGTGACCTCAAACTGAGCTCAGTTCAACTCCCTGCAGAGTTGCATGGGCAATCAGTGTCCTTGAACCCCCAGCTCTATAATTCATGATCTTGGGAGAGGCAAATGGCTTGGTTGATTTTTTTTTTTTTTTAATTCCTGCTTATATGACTAAGCTTCTGTACTCAAAGGGGAAACTAGGCTTGTGGTGCACGTATAACATTTCTTAAGGATAAAAACCGTATTATACAGGTTCTCTGTATTTTCTCCCTTACTTTTAATGTTTAATAATTGACACCATATTTTCACTAGTTTAAAACAGATATTCTAGACTTTTGAAAAATCATCTCAAAAACATGTCAACTCCTCTAACAGTTAACGGTCTTACAGCTTCAAAACTTCAACTTAAAAGTGATCCTGAAGCAGGGGTATCCTCTTTTCAGAAATACATGTAGGACATCCAGAAAACATACATTAGAAATAAAGGTCAATAAACTTTTTGGTGTTATTATTTTCTGTCTTTCTCTGTCTACAGACAAGACCAGACATCCAGTGCCCTGAGTTTTGCTGGTGGTGTGAGAATGAAACTACTCTTTCAGTGAGAAGAGTTAAAATAGGAAATAAAGAGAAAACCTGCATAGACAATTTCCCAAGCTTTTGATCATTCAATGGTGATGATTCAGTTTATAAACTGCACCCATCTCCTATTCCTGTTTTATTTGGCCATCTTTTAATTGCGTTATTATGCAATATTAATATCAACTTTATAAAGAAAAGGCAAAGAAATAAAGGTAGAAAAAAACACAAGCTAATCTTTTGTACCCATTTTAGTGTCTCTCCAATAAGATGGTTTGGAGGGAAACCTAAAACCACTGACCAAATTGAAATCTCTGGAGATTGAAGACTCATGCAATTACTCTCCTCCCAGTGCTAAAAGCAATGAGGGAGTTGTTTTTATATCCCAACTTTAGCAAGATAACCATGGAATCCAATTCTTGAATACTGTGACTGAATTTTTATAAGATTTTCCAGCTAACATGGTTTATATAAACAAGTACACTGAGTATCCAGGACCAAGCTGGATGTCTGAAAAAAATCACAGTCTACATCCCATGAGAGTGTTTACGTTCGAGTTCTTACATATTATCCTATGTCGCAAAGAGCAGTTGAAATTTAATTAATTAAAACAAAAAATTAAAAATAATTTTAAAAATGAAAAGAAATTTTAAGACAGTTAAAGTCCTCTTGGCAAGTCTTAACATTGCAAAGTTAGTTTTCTTAACATTTCTCCTTGTTCCCTTTCATTTCCTTCTTGCTCACCCATTATCACTGACCCAGATCTCAACCACCAGCTTGTACATGGTAGAGAATGGGGAAACACACGGAGAACAACGAAGGGCGAGGAGGGATGGAAAGAGCCAACAGAAACTTTTACGAGGGCCAGGGTTTGGAGATAATGCTGTAAGCTAAACACAAAGCAGCCAAATTATTTATTTTGCAGTTAGTGGAATTTTCTTCTTCAATGTCAAGAGGCAGGAGCCAAACTTTAGAAAGTCACAGTTTTCCCAAGACTTAAAAGAAAGATAGCCTTGATTATGCACATATTCTTGGAATGCTTGTAGGTTCTCACTGGTGTTCTTCCACTGGATGGACTTAACAGGCCAAAATGCAATCAAGCTTGGGAGCTCCTAGCTCCAGTTACAACTTTGTAAATGAGGTAGACAGATTTCCAAATTACATCTTTGAACTGCCAGTACATTCTCTGTAATACATCTCCTCCATTGCTCCAACTTTGAGATTCCAACGACTACTCCATGTTCTTTGAGATACTGTAATCTAAGATTTTCTAAATCTCTGAAGGACGAGGAAGAGTATGCAGGAGTGAAAATATGTAAGGTGTTATATGCCATTGAAAGAAATATGACTTTCCCTTTCGGGGGGAACTATGTAGGACAGGTTTCTAAGCAGGATCAAGATAAAACCAGATTTATTTTAGAAAGATAGTTCTGAAGATGTCCATTTCTTCCAAAACAATTCATAAATTTAATACAATCAACATAAAATATTCAACAAGTTTTTTTTTTTGAAACTTTATTAAATGATGCTAAATTTTATTTGGAAAATAAACTGTGGGGGTGAGTGGGTGGTGTAAATCTCTGCCATACCAAAAAAAAAAAAAAAGGCAAATAAATAAAGAGCAAATAGGAGAATTTGGCCTATCAAATATTAAAACCTATTAGAAAACTACTAGATTTAAAGCAACAGGGCATCTTTTTTAGAATTTGTAACCAGACTAACGGAATAGAATAGAAAGCCCAGAAATAGACTTGAAGTTCTGTAAGAAATTAGGATATGACAAAGTGCTGGCATGTAAAATCACTGGAGAAAGGTTGGATTGAACTATAAATAATAATCAGAAAGCTGGTCAACCATTTTAGGAGAAACAACGTTCAGACCATTGTTTCACACCTCATACCAAAAACTTCCCAATTGAAAACAATTATGTCGTGAAACCACAAAAACATTAAAAGAAATTACATGTGATCAAAAGTGCCATTTCAAGTATATTTTTCTTAAGTGAGACAGAAACAGATATAAGTAGATAAGACAGAAAGAGATATAAGTAGATAAATAATAGAAAGATGTCCAATATAGTATCATTCATAAAAGCAAAATGACCTGAATGGCTCTCCAAAGGAAGTTATCTATTTAAGTAAATTATAGTACATCCATATAATGAAATAATACAAAGCCACCGAAAATGATGTATATGCACATTAATTCATTTAGAAAAATACTGAAAATCTATTTTTAAAAAAGGCAGATCACCAAACAGAATTAGGTTATAATTTAATTTGTGTGTATGTGTGTATAATTATAGAAGAAGGTCCAGGATACATTCTGGGATTTCATTTGGTGATAGGATTTGGCTATTTAACAATAAGAAAGTATTTTTGTAGTGGAGATAAAACAGAAGAGCTTGCATTTTGGTAAAAAAATAAATAAATAAATAAATAATAAATAATAAATAAAGATTTGGTCTGGCAATAGTTTGAAATGGGGCTGGAGTAAAGAAGATTAATGAGAAATTAGGGAGTGGCTGCAAAAGTCCAGGGGATAGCAGATGAGAAACTGAAGAGTGCAAGGATAATAAAGCCGAGTCTGAGAAATATTTGGGTGGTAGAAGCAGCAGGACCTGGTCATCAGCTGGGGTTTTGTTACTGGGTTGCTATTTAGGATGCCTATAAGTTAAAAAAGTAAATAAACAGTTCATTAATTACAAAGGAGGCTACCACTGTATGGTAGGGTAGTGGGTAAGCCAATAGATCCGCCTTTAGAGATAAATCTCAGGACATCATGAAGGAGCTGTCCAGCAGGCAACTAGAAATAAGGGGCTGGAAATTGGGATATGGGGTTTATTAGTAGGAAGGTATTAGTAGAAACCATATTGATGGTATATTACCATAAAAATCATGGTAATTCTCCAGGTAAAATAACCACTAGGTCCACAAAGCTTCTAGAGCTCTTATCTCACTAGACTACATTTTTCAAATTACATGAGATTTTATTTCCTGAAATCCTAATCATTCAAATCTCCTGTATCATTAGGACTCCCAGTCTATCATCGTCTGGATTAAGTAACTACCAGACCCTCCTTTAAATCTTCCAGTGGCTTTTCATTTCAGTTAGAACAAAATCTGAACTCTTGGCCAGGATCTACCATCCCTACGTGATCTAGACTGATAACCTCCCTAATTGCACTTCCCATCATTACCCCATTACTCACTGTGATTTTGTCATTCTGGCCTTCTTCCTAATCCTTGAACACACTGAGCTCTTTCCCATTGCAGGGTTTAGGAATACTCTTTCCTTTGCCACAAAGGTTCTTCCTTGGCTTGTCTCATGACTGGCTCCTTCTTATCCTTCAGATTTGGTTCAAATGTCACCCCCTTGAAGGGGTATTCCCTAATCTCCATTTCTTTTTTTTTTTTTTAAGATTTTATTTATTTATTTGACAGAGATAGAGACAGCCAGCGAGAGAGGGAACACAAGCAGGGGGAGCGGGAGAGGAAGAAGCAGGCCCATAGCTGAAGAGCCTGATGTGGGGCTCGATCCCGTAACGCCGGGATCACGCCCTGAGCCGAAGGCAGGCGCTTAATTGCTGTGCCACCCAGGCGCCCCATCTAATCTCCATTTCTAAAAAACCACCGTCCTCTACATTCTGCCTCTCTATCACATCACCACATCACATTTCCTTCACAGAACTTACTTCTATTCAACATTAGTTTGTTACTTGTTTACTGTCAATCTTTCCTTCCAGAATGTAAGCTCCATGAGAGAGATTATTATATCAATACAGCACCTCTAATAGAGCCCAAGACACTTGGCTTTCAAATATTTGTGGAATCATATAATGTGGAATGAATGAAGGATCAAAGCGTTTATAGTAAGTAGCACTAGATTTGCGATCAGAAGACCTGAACGCAATATAACCTTGGTTAAGTCACCCTCAATTTCCATTTATCTAAAATGTGGCCAAAAAGGTTTAGCCATATTAGGGTTTTCATGAGACTTCAGTCATCTATTCATTCATCAACAAATGTTCCCCAAGTACTTTCTATGTGTTAGGTATTGTGTTAGTTGCTATGCTCACGGCTATGAATAAGGAGTTCAGTCTGGTGGTTGAGACAGCCAAGTTTAGAGGCAGTTACGAATAGTAAAACTATTGAAAAGACCAAGTACAGGGCACCATAACAGCAAATAGGAGAGGGACCAAATCCATCCTCAGGCAATCAGAGAAAGGTGAGTAGAACTAGAAATCAATCTGGTAGGGGCACCCGGCTGGCTCAGTTGGTAGAGCATGCAACTCTTGATCTGGGGGCCGTGAGTTCCAGCCCCATGTTGGGTGCGGAGATAACTTAAAAACAAAATCTTAAAAAATAAAAAATAAAAGGAAAGAAAGAAATCAATCTGTCAAGGGGAAGGCTGGGGAAGTGGGTGGGAAGAGAAAGGGAAAATAGTCCCGACAGAGGGAACAACAGTGTGCAAAGGCCCAAAGGCAATCAAGGACAAGGCATACTGATGAACTGCATGTCATTCAGTCTGGCTGAGACTAGGAAGAGAGAGTGGTGGCAAATTCAAAACTAGAGCTTTAAAAAGAATCAGGTCAGGATGCGTCTCTGCACCAGTGTGGACAGTTTGGAGAACTCTGGCAGGAAACAAAGGAGGCAGTGGTGGAAGGGGGAGGCCGATTAGGGCATGCCACAGATGAGTCTAGAAACAGGAAGAAGCCCAATTAGGGCTTTGGATGCCACGTCCAGGAGTTAGACTCTATGCTTAGGGTGACGGGGAGTTACTACAGAGCTTTAGGCTGGGTAGTGCCCATTCCAGTATGGAGAAAAATTGGAGGCAGACAAAATAACAAACTCACATTTGTTCATTACATCAAGAGGGAAGTTATTGGTGGCTTGAATTAAAAGGATGATGGTGATGCAAACAGACAAGTTCAAGAGATATTTGAGAGAGAAATCTGATGTGACTGTCAAACCATGTTTCTGGTGGGGGGGGGCATCAGCATATTGAGGGATCCCACTGATAAATCTTTAATAATAGCAGTCTTTTCATAACTCATTGAAAAGGTAATGATTAATGGATAGGATTTCCTTAATGTTAAGCTCTTCTATAATTTTTTCTCAAATTTTGGATTCTGTTTTTGCTTATTTATAACTACCTGGCTCAAGAGAGAATTCATGCTTAGTGACTGTTTGAGATTGGGGTCTCCAGGAAGCCAACTTGAAGACAGTTTAGTGTGCAGGATATTTATCAAGGAGTCTCCTTGGGATCAACACCTGTGCAAGGGAAGTGGAAGCAGAAATCAAGCACAATAGGAGCCTAATGGGAACGCTGGACAGCTCAGCCAGGAGCTAAAATGGCCTCCTAGAGCTGCGCCATGCTGGACTGAAATGGCCAGGCCGCTATACCCATCTCAATCAGTTGTTAGGAATGGGCCACCCCAAGAAGGATGTAATCTTGGGCAAGGTGGTTTCTTGCAGGTAATTCCTGAAGGCTCTAATAACTAAAGTCTATCTGCAGACTGCATTCCCAATTGCTGGGTCAATAAATTCTTCATTGAAGAGGGATCTGAGCTGGTGTACCTCCATGTCACAAAGTGACTGTAATTCTGTTGACCCTGGGAGGACACCCTGACAGGTAGGAAATATATCACCCTAAGAAAATTTGGGACCTTCTTCCCTTCCTACTTTTCTTTAATGCACATTTAATGAGCACATTTTTGTGTGTTTCAAACACAGTGTCAGGCATTAGGTCAAAGGTATACAATACAAAAATGGCCTTCATGAAAATTATAATGCAATGGCAGAAATGTTTTTTAAAAAGGAAAGATACAAAAAAATTAAATTAAAATAGAATAAAAAGGAAAGATACTGTACAATTAAAGTATTTTCCCATAGAGATACTGAAAATGAAAGAAAGAGAAAAAGGTAAGTAATGAGAGGAGTCTCATTCCACAGTGCCCAGGGAAAGCCCCGCCAGAGGCCACCCACATTCCTTTGCTGATGGCCCCTTCATCTTCAAAGTCTCCCGTGTGGCACCTTCTCTCTTCTCTGACCTCTGCTACCATCTTTATATCTTCTGACTCTGACTCTACTCCTGACCCTTTCATATAAAGACCCTGGAATCACATCAGGCCCACTTGGATAATCCAGGATAATCTCCCCATTGCAAAATCCTTAACCTAATTACATCTGCAAAATCCCTTTTGCTATGTAATGTAACACATTCACAGGTTCTGGGGATTAGAATGGGGACAGCCTTGGGTGGTTATTATTCAGCCTACCATACTCAATTTCCTCATTTAAAATGGGTATAATGACAAGAGCACTTTACATGGTCATTGAGAAAATTAAGTTCATACCAAGTACTAAGAGCTCTGCCTGGCACAAAGAAAATCCTCAACAAATGTTGCTGTTTTCCCCATGTGGATCTCCTTACCTATGCCCTCCTCTTCATCCCTTGTGTTTCTGCCTTGGTTCAGTCCCTAATCATTCAACACTTTCCATATCATCTGTTGTCTTCAGTTTTGCCTTCTTATACACTTGTCCCTAAACCCCCCACCTCCATACCACCACCAGAGTGGAACCACAATGACAACGCTTCATGAATTCATTCACTTAATAAATATGTATCGGGCGTCTACTGTAAGCCACACACCGGCCATCATTATCTACATGGCTAATTCCTGTGCCAACTGGACACCCTGAGCCAGATATTGAGTCTTGTTTATCTCTTTACCCCAGCATTAGACAGTTCCTGGACTACAGTAGGTGCTCAACAAGGCCACCTGAATGAATTAATGGATGGATGAATCTAGTTATAACATTCTCTAGTTTTATGATTCTATAAGGCTAGGAGCCGTATTAAATTCTCATCAGAGGAACTCATTCTGATTATTTCTAAAGCAGTTACGGCACTGTAAAAATTTACGACTGTAGCTCAGTGCATCCTCGGGAGGCATTTCTGTGCCTCCACACCTCCAGAGGCCCCCTGAGCCAGAACTATAAAGAGCCACTGGTACGGAGAGGGCATCTGGGTAAACTGTCAAAGAGCAGGTTTTAGAGCGGGGCAATCTCTTTGCCACATTTAGAAAGGAGAACCAAGTGACCCTGTGATGTGGCTGCCATTTTGGTTAAGATATCGTTTTTCTCTTCCAACGTAATCTCACTTCCTCTCCACCACAACCAAAAAAAAAAAAAAAAAGCAAGATACTGAGAAGGGCCCTTCTCTGTGCTCCCCATTCAAGAGCGCCTGCCAAACCAATTAATACCTCCTGAATGTTATCTCCCTGCTATGTTAATGTTATGTTAATAAATGCAATTAAGATAACATTCAGGAGGTGTTAATTGGTTTGGCAGATGTACATGAATAAGCAGCACAGATATTTTGCTTTCCCTATTTATGGAGGCAGGAAGTGACACAAAGTTGGACAAAAGGAAACTTAATTTGCCTCCAGCCTCTTTTGATACTACTTAGGCCTTTTCTGTTAAGTAATATATGGGATTCTTAAAAATGCTAATTTAGATGGTATTACAAAGATGAAGTGATTGTCAAATGTTGCAAAAACACTGAAATTATCTTTTGCCACAGGAATTAACTACATGGTGTTTACTCCCTTTAAAATGTTACATATGCCATATATGCTATACACAGGCACACACTTTCAAACGCGCCCCTAGCATATATGCAAATAAGCTCTCGTGCTGCTTTATGAGGCAGACTGTTCTAGAAGACTAATTTCTAGACAACTCTTGATGTAATTATTTAGTATATTCCAGTGATTTTAGAGCTAATGTTCTTTTATTCTAACTTACAGTAAGATGATAGCTTTTACTTTTTTGTTTAAAAATACATATCTTTATTATATAAATTACATATAATACTATAATTACATATTATAAATTATATGTGTGTGATATATATGTACACAGTGTACTTCACCTTGCAAAACGAAGGGTTTTTCTCTGAACTTTATATTTCCACAAATACATATTTTATAGACTCGAAGCAAAGAGACGTTATATTGTATTGCCATCAAGGTCACCGTGTTTGTTTCTGAAACTTGGCCTTTGCCAGTACGTCACATGACCTTTGGCAGGGTTAGTCCTCTGAGGGCCTTATGAGGACACACCTCTGATAAGAACCCTGCTAAGGGTGGAGACCTGAGAGGATGTCAGCACAGACCCACTGAGGTTCCTTCCAAACCTGGAGGGCAAATCATCAGTGTCTGCACTGTGAACCAAAGGAGGAGAACTAAACGGAAATGATAGTCTTCAACCTGGACTTCAAACCCATTGGAAACACTTGACCTCGATTCTAAGACGGTTTTCTGTAAAACGTACTGGCTCTTTAATAAGGGTTTTCCAGGGAGGAAAAGGAGAAGAAGAGGAAAAAGAGGAAGAAGAGAAGGGAAAGACTTCATTAAATTTGCTAAACATGCTAAAACATGTATCACCAATTAAAGAATACTACGTATTATCTAGAAAAAAAAAAGGTAACAGAGTAGGTAGCTAAAATATAGCCACTGCTTTGTTTCAGGTGGATGGTTCTGAGACAGTATCTGTTGCATAATTCTGGAGAATTCACCAATCCTTGAGAAATGCATTCATATGATCTTTGCTAAACGCCCATCCGCAGCCCTTAACCATCCCTTTGTCCCATTTCCCAATGTAAGTTCCCTGGATGTTACATTTAGAATAATGGGACTATTCCTAGCTCTCACTCTGTGAGTGTGGGTAATTTCTTAAATGATAAATGGTTTTTGTTGTTCTTCATCGACAATAGCTGTTAACTGAAGTTTGTTAAGAAATATTCTAATTTGTGTGCGTGCCTGTGCAAATGTGTTTGCAATGTTTTCCAGTGAGATAGAATCATTGTGGCTCAAATTTTTTAGGTTTTACAATCTTGGCTCCTCTCCAGGCTCAGGAGGTAGAGGAACACTCCCAAAGGCAGCGACGCTGACTCAGTGTTTTAGGGCAGTCCCCTGCAGCTCTTGGCTTTGATGGACTCTGGGGTGGCAATGAAGCCTTGACACAGATTCCACTGAGAAACCATTTCCAGATGACCCTGCTGTACCACTGAGGGGAGTACTGTGCACAGTGGGCACTCCTGCCCCACTGCCCCGAGAGCTCAGGAAGTTGCCTGAAGATGGGATCACGCAATAAATCTTTTTAAAGCAATATACTCTGGTTCAGGGGTTGGCAAACATTTTCAGTTAAAAAAAAAAAGTAGGTTACAATGACTTTTCAATTATTCTTAAGTAAAACACTGCATTTACACTCTGTGGCAGAGATCGCAAAAGATTATACGTGAGTGTAATAGGCTGAATTGTGTCCCCCTGCCCAATTCATATGTTGAAACTCCCAGTGCTTCAAAACGTGACTGCTTTTGGAGAAAGCATCTTTGAGGAGGTGATTAACTAAAATGAAGCATTGAGAGTGGGCCCTTATCCAATCTGACTGGTGTCTTTAGAAGAAGAGGAAAACACACAAAACAGACACCAGGTAAGTGCACACACAGAGGAAAGAAAGACAATGGGAGGATACAGAAAGAACATGGCCATATGCAAGCCAAGAGAGGTCTCAAAAGAGACTAAGCCTGCTGACAGCTTGGTCTCAGACTGCCAGGCTCTAGAACTCTGAGAACTAAATTTCTGTTGCATACACCATTCAGTCACTGGCATTGTGTTACGGCAGCCCTAGCAAACCAATATACCGAATGACGGCTGTTGGCTGCCCAAAGCACTATGTGAAAAAGGATTCTCGCATGGCATACATGAGTGTGGGAGGGATCGCAGTGGAACACATGCCAGACAGCAAGCCATCCTTACTCCATGGGGTGAAACGGAGAAGATCTAAATACCTATATATTCACCTGCATCCAAGATCAAACCTCAGAGTACTTGAGTAGAAAAATCCCGGTCTTATTCAAAAGTATTTCTACATTCCACCTACAGTTAGAAATAGACGGAATGTATGTGTCTTTGTCAGTTTCCTTAACTTCCACAAAAGAACGTCCATCTTATTCCCAACCTTGCTAATTAGCAACCAGGGCACTGCACTGAACGGAATCAAGATGCTTTCTGGTCAGAAGGAAAAGCCTTCATTGATGTTCGATATTAGTAGGAAATCTATAAATATTTCTTTATGAATAAGTGAACCTCATTTGATGATTTTCTAATTTATTTTTATTTTTTGAGAACATCCATTTTTAGTTTCATTTCTCCCTCTAAAAGACTTTGGAAAACCAATTCTTCCCTCAAGAATTGAGACCAAAGCCATTAAGTCGTGTATTTATGAAAGCCAGGCCTCTGCAAGATTTCAGTTGAGAGTGCTTGATTTTTTTTTTTTTTCCCCTCATTGATCTTCTAATACTCGTGTTCTAACTCTTGGGTCTTTTAAGAAATTTAACATATACTGTTGGTTCTAACTAAGCTTCACCTCAAAACTGGATAATTGGGTTTGGGGGTTTTTAGTTTGCTCCAGTTTAATGGGTCCATAACAAATAAGAGCATTAACTTGGAAAATGTCCCCATGGGATGCATTGTCCTCAGAGTGGCTCAATGTTTTGTGGAAACACAATTAGACACTGATTGCCTGATGAACCCAGTGTCCCTTACTAGTGAACAAGGAGGAGGGTAAAGTGATGTGATGGGGCAATGTCGGGACTTCAAAAAAGCCGCCATTTAGTACAGACCTGGCCAAGGGAACTAGCCCATATCACCAACACAAGGAAACTCAATTTGGGAAATTCAAGGGAGTCCACTGGGATGCACTAAGTGTTTATGTGCACCTCCCCCTCCTCCCGGCCCCCCATTCGTATGTTGAAACCTTAATCCTTAATGTGATGGTATTGGAGACCTGGCCTTCTGGAGGTAATTTAGTCATGAGGGTGGAGCTCTTAAAATGGGATTAGCGCCCTGAGAGACACAAGAGAGCTTGTTTTCTCACTCTCTCTCTGCCATTTGAGGATACTGATACACAGGCACCCTGACCTCAGACTTTCAGCCTCTAGAACGGTGGGAAATAAATTTCTGTTGTTTAAGCCACCCAGCCTATGTCATCTGGTTATAGCAGATCACAACAGATTAAGACACCCATCAAGCTAAGCCTCTTTACCCCTTTCACACATCTAAGTCCAAACTACCACTCTAATTATTCAGTGCCTTTTCTAGCCTACACGCTCAATGATCCCCTGCTATTTAACCCTTCCAACAGCACACACTCCGTTACCTATCTAAAGACTTTTTCAAAATAATTGAAGTCCCATTGCGGTAGGAGCACAGAAGTTAGATTCTCTCCCCCCAATGTAGTGCACTTGTGATTTCTAACCTGAAACTATATTGTTACTTTTTAAATTTTTATTTTTAATCCACATACACTAAAATAACAACCTTTTGATGTGCAGTTTGAAGAGTTTTGACAAATGCAGACAGTCATATAACCACCACTTTTATCAAGACACAAAACAGTTTCCATCACTCCCCCACCCTGTTTTTAGTCAAACATTCCACCACTGACCACGGAAAACCACGGATTTGTTCTCCATCCCTGGAACATCAGCGTATCCAGAATGATATGTACATAGAATCACATAGCATGTAGTTTTGAAAACTTGGCTTCTTTCACTCAGCAGAATGGTTTTGACACTCATCCAAGTTGTTGGACACATGAAATGGTTTATTCTTTTTAGTGTTAAGTAGTATTCCATTGAATGGATGTACCATAGTGATTAATCTATTCACTCATTAAAGGACATCTGTGTTGTTTCACATTTTGGCAATTTTGAATAAAGCTGCTATAAGCATTTTTGTACAATTTTTTTGTCAATGTAAGTCTTCAGTTTTCCAGAATAAATACTTGGGAGTGGGACGGCTGGATCATATGGTAAGCGTATGTTTAATCTGATAAGCAACTTCCAAACTATTTTTTCAGAGTGGCTGTACCATTTTGCATTCTCACAGCAATGTACGGGGAGAGACCTAGTTGTTCTGCAACGACATCAAGACTTGGTATTGCCAGTTGTTTGTTCATTTTTAATTTTAGTAATTATAGTAGGTGTGTAGTTTATCTTGTGATTTTCATTTGTCTTTCTCTAATGACTAATGTCTAATAATGTTGAGAATCCAAGCCCTTATTTGGCATCTATCCGTCTCTTTTGATGAAGTGTCCATTGAAATTTTTTGCTTTCTAAAAATTGGGTTGTACTCTTATTATTAATTTTGTAAAGTTCCTTATATAGTCTAAGTGCAGGGTCTTTGCCAAATATATGATTTGGAAATTTTTCCCTCCACCTATGACTTGTCTTTTCATTGTCTTCACAGCAACTTCAACAAAGCAAAAAGTCTTTAATTGTGATGAAGTCTAATTTGTCGATTTTTCTCTATAAGTCTTGCTTTTAGTGTCATATTTAAGAATTCTCCAACTAACTCAAGCCCATGAAGATTTTTTCCTAGGCATTCTTCGAAAGTTTTATGGATTTATGTTTATCATTTACTTCTATTACCCACTTTCAGTTAGTTTTGTATAAAATGTGAAGTGCAGGTCAAGTGCATGTTTGTTTTTTGTACAAGGATATCCAGTTGTTCAAGCATAATTTTTTGAAAAGATTATCTTTTCTCCATGGAATTGCCTTTGTATCTTGTTCAAAAATCAACTGACCATAATTTTGTGAGTCTGTTTCTAGTCTATTTTTAGTCTATTTCTAGTTCTATTCCATCCCATTGAACTGTGTGTCTATATTTTCATCAATATCTCATTTCCTTGATGACTGTAGCTTTATAATAAGTCTTGATGTCATCGTATGAGCATTCCAACTTCCTTCATTTTCAAAATTTTATGGCATATTTACTTTGCCTTTCCACATAAATCTGAAATTCAGTCTGCCAATACAGACACACCCCATGAGAGTTTTATAGGAATCGTATCAGATATACAGATCAAATTGGGAAGAACTGACATCTTAACTCGACTGAGTCATCCAATCCATGATCATTGTCTTCTTTTTATTTATTTCATAATTATAAACAGTGTTCGATAATTTTAAGCATACAGATCCTAGTAAATTTACACCTAAGTATTAATTTATTTATTGAGTTATCATAAATGGTACTAATTTTCAGTTTTGGTTTCCAGTTGTTTATTGTTATTATATAGGAATACAATTGCTTTTTGTATCTTAATCTTATAGCTTGAGACTTACCAAACTCACTTTTAAGTTCTAGGAGCATTTTTGCGGATTCTTTAAGGTCTTCTACTTAGGCAATAATGTCATCTGGGAAGTTTTTTTTTTCCAACCTGACTACCTTCTTCTCCCTTTTCTACCCTTATTTTTCCTGCCTTACTGCACTGGTTGGGACTTGCATTATGAATGCTGAATAGGAGTGGTAGAGCAGACATCCTCTCTTTGTTCCTAGTCTTAGGGGAAAATATTGTCTTTCATTGTTGAGTACGATGTTACCTAGAGGTGTTTATAGATAGCCCTAATCATGTAAAAGAAGTTCCCTTTTATTCCTAGAGTGCTGAGAATTTTATCATGAAGAAATGCTGAATTTTATCGAAAATATTTCTGCAATCACTGAAATGATTAATTGGTTTTTCTTCTTTTGTCTGTTAATGTAGTAAATTACAGTGATACACTGAATCTTAAAACAACCTTGCATTACCGAGATAAATTCTATTTGGAGTGCTTGGGTGGCTCAGTCAGTTAAGCATCTGCCTTCAACTCAGGTCATAATCCCTGGGTCCTGGGATGGAGCCCTACATTAGGCTCCCTGCTCAGCAGGGAGTCTGCTGCTTCTCCCTCTCCCTCAGCACCTCCCCCCTGCTCGGGCTCTCTCTCTCTCAAATAAATAAATAAAATATTATTTTTAAAGATTTTTTAAATTTATTTACTTGACACAGAGAGAGACAGCCAGCGAGAGAGGGAACACAAGCATGGGGAGTGGGAGAGGAAGAAGCAGGCTACCAACGAAGGAGCCTGATGCGGGGCTTGATCCCAGAACGCTGGGATCACGCCCTGAGCCGAAGGCAGATGCTTAATGACTGCGCCACCCAGGCGCCCCAAATAAAATATTTTTTAAAAAGATAAATCCTATTCGGTTGTGATGTTACATTTTTTATATTACTGGATTCAGTTTGCTAATACTTTGTAGAGAATTTTTGGTGTCTATGTTCATGAGGGTCTATAGGTTTCTTGCACTGTATTTGTTCTGGCATTGGGCAATACTGACTTCATAAAATGAGTTGCAAAGTGTTCTGTCCTCTTCCACTTTCTGGAAGACATTGTGTTGAATTAGCATAATTTCTTCCACAATGTTTGGTAGAATTCACTAGATAAATAACTTAGGCCTAGAGTTTTCTTTTTGAGAAGTTTTGTACCTACAAATTAAATTTCTTTCACAGAAGTAGAACTATCCAGGTAATTTATTTCTTCTTAGTTTTGTAGTTTGCGGTATTTAAGGAATTGGTACATTTTATCTAAGCTGTCGTATTTATGGACACAGAGTTGTTCATAGCATTCCCTTATTGTACTTTCACTGTCTACAGGGTTTATAGTGATATTCTCTCCTTCATTCCTGATATTAGCAATATGGTCATCTCTCTCCCTCTCTTTCCTTTTCATGGTCAGTCTGGCCGGATGTTTATTACTTTTTAAAAAATAACTAGATTTTAATTTCATTAATTTTCTCTAATGTTTGTTTTCTGTGTCATTGATTTCTGTTCTTATTGTTATAATTTTCTTTTTTCTGATAGCTTTCAGTTTAGTTTATCTTTTTTTAGTTTCTTAAAATGAAAGACTACTTATTTGAGACCTTTCTTTTTTTCTAATGTAAACATTTTAGTGCTATAAATTTTCCTCTAAGCACTGTTTTAACTGAATTCCAGACTTTAATACGTTGTATTATCTTCATTCAGCTCAAAATATTTTATATTTTCTTAGGAAGTTTCTTTGACCTATGAATCATTTAGAAGTCTGTTTTTAAGTTCTAAATACTTGGGAGTTTTCCAGATATCTTTCTGTTACTATAGTTTAATTCTGTTGTGATTAAAAAACATACTTTGTATGACTTCAATTCTTTTAGGTTTGTTAAGATTTGTTTTGTGACCCAAAATATGGTATATCTTGGTGAATGTTCCATGTAATGATGAAAAGAATGTGTATGCTGCTGTCGTTGTGTGGACAGTTCTATACATGTCAAATAGCTGTTGGTATTATTCAGATCTCTTATATACTTGCTGGGTTTCTGTCTACTTGTTCTGTTGATTACTTAGAGAGGGGTTTCAAGGTATCTACGTATAATGGATTTGAATATTTCTATACTTAATCTTATCAGTTTTTATCATGTATTTTGAAGCTGTTTTTAAGTGCATACACATTTAGGCCCATCATATCTTCTTGGTGAATTGATGCTTTTTATCAGTATGTAATGTCCCTGGTATTTTTGCTTGTTCTGAAATCTATGTCTGATATTAATAAAGCCACTACCACTTTCTTTTTGCTAGTATTTATATTGTATATCCATTTGCATCACTTTGTTTTTAACCTGTCTATATTACTACATTTAAAGTGAGTTTCTTGCAGACGTCCTATAGTTGGGGTTTTTTTTAACCCTGTCTTAAATTAATGTGTGAGTATTTACATTTAATGAAATTATTGATTTATTTAGATTTAGTTTCGCCACTCATTTGTTTTATGTTGGTTCCCTCTGTGTTGTTTTCCCCATCTCCCCTTTTATGCCTTTTACTGTATTTAAAAATATTCTTTTAGTATTTATTTGCATAAATATTTTGGAGTTTGTTCTAGGGATCACAATTACATACCTTTTTCAGTTTACTTAGAATTCACATGTTACCACTTCGAATGAAATGCAGAAATCTTACAACCATATAGTACATACAATCATACGTACTACATCTACTTACACTAAAAATTCCATTAGACAATTTATAATTTTTGCCTTTGATAATCATCAGTATCTTAAAGATTTTAAGAGGGAAAAATATTCTATTTACCCAGATATCTACCATGTGTATCGCCCTTTCTGTCATAGTTTTCTGTATCTCAGTGACCATTCATTTGGGCTCAGCCCCAAAACTTTGGTGTCAACTTTTATTCTTCCCTTGCCCTCCCACTCCATATGCAGTTCATCAGCAAGCTAGCTCTACCTGAAAAATATATCTTGTATGTGTCCTTAACTCGCTCCTTTCTAAACCAAGTATTCTGTAACTGTAAAAATTAAACTTCAAAAATGTTTTTTTAATGAAGACAAAAATTTTACCTCCCAGCGTTTTAATAAAAAGCAAGTTTCTTTTTAAAAAATAAAATGCTTTATTTAAAGTTAATGTAGAGAAGAAAAATGTTATTTTCAAAGTCTTTTGACTAGTCAAGTTTAGTGTAATGAAAAAATAAAGTTCTAATCCATATCTAGCACTGGAGACATCATATTTCCATTTTAGAGTCAATTGGATAAATTTTCTTTCATTCTGCCTCTCAGAATTTTGTTCTTTTGAAGCAGGCAAACAACTCAGCCTTGGCAATATTGTCTCTCATTTAACAATCTATTTCAGTCTCATCCTTGGCAGTTAACAATGACCTCGCGCTGCTGACACATTTTCAGTGTGTGCGTGGCTGTGTATGAAATGTTGTTATTTTCCTAGGCTGCTCTCCCCTTTGATCATCAGCCTTGTCTTGTCTCCTACTCTCCCTTGCAGCTCTAATTGTTTTTACTCCTTTGAAACCTTCTGAGGAAAGGAGGTCCTAAAAGAACAGTCTCCCTTTCCAAGGCTGCCAGCCTAGACATTTTCTAGTTTCTTTATCCCTGAATACTTTTGATTTTGTTAAGACATATTTTCCCCTTCCATTTAGCCTCACTAGTGAAGACCATTCTCCACCCAGTCTTCTTCCATCAGTTACATCTCAACACCCTCATATGTCACAGTGGAAGAGTATGAGGTTTTAAATCAGAATACTTGATATAAGTCATAATCCTACCACTTCCTGGCTAGAGACCTTGGGAAAATCACTGAGTGACTCTGGGACTGAGTCTCTTCATCTGTAAAACAGGGGTGATCATTATATCTAACTTTTGAGGGCTGTTTTAAAGGATTAAATAAATGTATATGAATGTTCTTGAGAAGTGTGATGCAGTGATATTGATTTTTGTTCAGTTTAATAAACATCTGTTGGTACCTGACAGGGGTAGCAAATTCAAAAGTCTATAAGTAATATAAATACATGCAGCAGGCAGGATTCCATGCATTAGGGAGCAGGGAGGGTGTGTGTCTAAAGAATTAGAGATCACAAGCCTGTCTGAGGAGGACAACCACTGCTCAGCTCCTCCCAGTGACTTATCAGGTAGGGGATGCCTAACCATCCCACTCCCAATTTGAAGCAACTCTGAAAGGCCATTCTAGCTCCAGAGTTCTTTATGGTGTCAGATGAGACAACTGGGTTTGCATCAAGGCTTGACTTCTCCCTTGGCCCACTCCTGCTTCCTTCTCCTTTCCACAGGTGTTTCCACAAGGGTGCTCCTGAATCTTGTACACTAAACTCCATCTCTGAATCTGCTTCCTGGGGAATCCTCCAACCTGCAACACCATTCTTGAATCCATGGAACAATCTGTACGCTAAGCTAGGTAGACAGATGATTTCAATACCATGTGATAAGTGCTAGAATAGATACATAAACAAAAGCTATGTGAAAGGAGGAGGGGCTATCTAAATCAACCAAGAGGACTCAAGTCTTCCTAGGGCAGATGATCTTGAGGTGACTTTTGATAGCTAACGAGGCTGTAACCAGATAAAGAAGGGGAACAGGTATTCTAGGTAGACAAAGAAACACTAAAAAGCAAACAATAGACAGATATCCAAGGAACAGAGACCCTACGTATGCATGGAGAACCACTAGCAGTTTGGTATTAATAAAACTTAAAAGGCCTAATAGAACTTAAGAGAACTAATAAAATTTTAAATGTAAATTGGGAATTGGCATGAGATTAAGTGAGAGAGAAAAGTTACAATTTAAGAGCTTGGCCTTGATCCAGTGGATACAGAAATTCATTTCCCCTCCTAACTCTGAACACTTGTTCTCTCTTTCCTCCAATAAGCTTTCAAGTTGGTCCTTCATGAAGCCTATTCTCATTCAATAGGCATGACTTGAGAAACCTCAACTCTTATTATAATTCAAAATCTAGATATGAATATCTAACTCAATATCTCCACTTGAATGGCCCATAGGAACCACAAATTCAGTGTGTCCAAAATTGAATTCATTACTTGACCTTCCTATACCTCATCTTTCTGAATTCTCTACCTTGGTGAATATTATCACTGCCCATCCATTTGTCCAAGCCACAGTCCTATGTATCAGTCTTGATTCCTTTTTTCATACTCTTCAGTTCAATCCTTCAATGGATCCTATAAATAATCCTATTTTAATATATTTTGGATCATTACATATTTACTGCTACTTCCTGAGTTCAGTGAAAGCTTTTAACAACTGATTAATCCGCCTCCAGTCTTACTCCTTTCAAATCCATTTGCCAAATAAATACAAGAGCAATCCTTCCAAAACACAAATGTGATCATGCCGAGCCTCGGCTTAAAGTCCTCCAGGGGTCCTCATAATCTTCAAGATGAAGTCCAAAATCCGTAACAAAACTCTTCATTGTCTGACCATGGATTTCATGCGTTCTGCTTTACGCACACTATATTACTTTACAATTTTCCAGTTCTTTATGCTCTCCCTTGCTTTCAGAACATGTACCAGGTTGCACTCACAGCCTAAAACATCTTCCCCTGCCTGTCTTTCCTCCTCACCTTCCTCTTACCTGATTAAGACCTATTAGTGCTGCAGGGCTAAACTTAACTGTTAATATCTCCAAGGAGTTTTCTCTGCCACCCTCACCCTTATTATAAGTGCCTTGTTTATAATTCTATCAATCTATCTTTACTTCTTTCTACCATGAGATTACAATTAAAGGCAGAAAACATGTCTTACTTATTTCTGAATTTCCAACACTTAGCATAATATTTGGCACATAAGTTTTCGATAAATATGTTCTAAATAAACAAATAAATGGAACAGAATTTGATTTTCAAATATACACTCTGATGGCAATGCGAGTCATAGTTTCAAAAGAGAACTTACTGAAAAAGACAAGAACTAACAAGTGCTGGCAAGGAGGAGGAGAAAAAGGAACCTTTGTATGCTGCTAGTGGGAATGTAATTTGATGCAGTCAAATTGGAGGTTCCTCAAGAAATTAAAAACATTACTACCCTATCATCCAGTAATTCCTCTATGGGGTATTTACCCAGAGAAAACAAAAACACTAATTCAAAAAAATACATGCACCCCTATATTTACTGCAACATTATTCACAATAACCAAGATATGGAAGTTAACTCAAGTGTCTATCAATAGATGAACGGATAAAGAATTCACACACACGAATATTACTCAGACATAAAAAAGAATGAGAGCTCACCATTTGCAAGATAGAGAGTGTTACGTTTAACTGAAAGAAGTCAGATAGAGCAAGACAAATACCATATGCTTTTACTTATACGTAGAAATTTAAAAAATTAGACAAATGAATAAACAAACAAAAAGTAGAAACAGACCAGTAAATACAGAGAACTAATGGTTGTCAGAGGGGAATGGGCAAAATGGGTGAAGGAAAGTGAGACATACATGCTTCCAGCCAAGGAATGAATAAATCACAGGGATAAAAGGCACGGTATAGGGAATAGAGTCAATGGTATTGTCATAGTGTTGTATGGTGACAGAGAGTAGCCTCACGAGTGGTGGACATAGCATAATGTATACATTTGTTGAATCACAATACAATACACCTAAAACTAATATAACACCGTGTGTCAACTATACTTCAATTTAAAAAAAAATGGGAGAGGGGTGCCTGGGTGACTCAGTTGAGCATCCAACTGTGGGTATTGGCTCAGGTCATGATCTTGGGATCATAGGATTGAGCCCTGCCTCAGGCTCTGTGCTCAGTGGAGAGTGCTTGAGGGTTCTGTCTCTCCCTCTGCCCCTCCCCCCTCTCTTTCTAACACACACACACACTCTCTCTCTCTAAAACAAATAAATGAATCTTTTTTAAAAAGGTGGGAGAAGAATCTGCTAGAGGCCAGAACATAGATTATAAGACATAGTAATGACCTACACTGGAGAAGTGGGAGTAGAAATAGAGAAAACAGGAGCTAGATAGAAAGCTAGATAGAAAAATATCTTGGAGGTAAAATCAGCAGAATTGGGGATTGGATGATGGGAATGAGGGAAAGACTGTGGTATAAAATGATCCCTGGATTTCTGACTTGGACACCAAGATAGTGATACCTTAACTATGACAGAATACAAGAGAAGAAGAAGGTTGAATAAAGGGCATAAAGATGAAGAGTGTGAGGGCTCATTCATTCAGGGCATATTAAGGGTGAGGTGCCTCCAGGAGATTCAGGTGGTTATCTGGACAACAGCCTATATGGTGATGAAGTAGATATCATAAATTGGATGGCCCATGGGAATGGGTCTATGAGAAGGATGTCAAGAACAGGGATCTTGGAACCCCGACTTTGCTACGGATTGTACTGGATCTCTTGCTGTTGTCCCTCCAAATCCACTCTCCATCCTGCCTCAAGAGACTGACCTATGTGGACATCAATGGTTTCCTTGCCCTCTGGTTTTGTGTAGCTTTAGTTAATGTGGGGGAGCAGTAGGAGACAGAAGGAGAGAGGAGAGTGAAGTGTGGATATGTATTTTCCAGCTTACTCCCTGCTTCATCTATCCGCCAAAAGTTATAGCAACTTCCAGGTACCCTCTTCATACAGCTATGTCTCCAGGTTCCAATAACTGATCCTTGCACCATGAGGCCTTGGTATGGTAATAAAGCCCATGTGTCACTAACATGGACTGTTCCTAAGCCACACACACTTTACAAATAGCCCCCTCATTAAACTCTCCTCAATTACCCAGCCTCACTAGGTTATCCATATCCTGAAGAGAGCCTGAGTGACATAGAGGGAATTCTAAGAAAGGAAAAATAGGCAAATTAATCTGATAAACTAAGTCTATTCAAGTGATTTAGCATCACCTTTCCTAAACAGTCTTCTTTGAAAACTAAAGGAATTACTTCAAGAGTAGAAATTCCAAGCACCTAGGACAAATGAGTAAGTGGTTGTTAACTAGGATGCCTACAATGGGAAATTAACTTGGGAATCCCCTAAATTAAATTTCAATGTGGCACCTTCCAAAGGGCTAAATAACTGTACAGATGAGTTACTTGTAAGTATCTATGGTGACATGGTCTCATAATGAACTTCATAAGACATAATAATGGCAGGGGTTACTAATAACTGAGTTAAAATGCTGGTGGGTTGGGGAAGTGGATCTAGAAGTATTACTCTTGCCAACTCAATGACATCCATCCCACTTGGGTCCACTAGCTGGGCATCAAAATAGAGCAAAAGGAATGCAGAGATGTTAGGGGAAATTCAGCTGTCTTACTCTACTGGAACCACAAGTTAGTAATATTTATGTATCTTGTATTAAAGATGGGATTTTGATACATGTCTGGCCTCAACATCATTTTTATTTATTATTAATGAATAAACACATTCAAGCTAGACAATGGCCTTTCTTTAGGCTCTTCAAATATAGAATATAGGCCATTGCCAACTCTGCCCCAGCTCTGTGATATCTCCCTCCATGTCTCTATCCTCTTGGTCTTTACTGCTCCATAGTTTATGACTCACTTTCTAAATGAACCCTATAAACAAATTCCACTTGACTCAAGGCAGCTACTATCATAGCTTCAACCCCCAAGGACCCTTATATCGCCAGCCTGTTTACTGAAAGTGGCTAGATTGCAAATTTAATTTGTTTTTTCCTATGATTTATCTGACCAATACTGCCAAAATGCAGGGGGAAAATAATGGAGGCCACTCAACAACATTTAAAATGTCAACATGTTTAGAAAGAGACCTATTAGTAATGCAAATATGAAATACTTTTGATGTTGATACTCAGGTCATTAGAACTTAGTGAATCAGGCCATCAGAACTTTGTGCTGACTTACATTTAGGTGAAGAATGCAGACCCCAGGTTGTTTGCCCTGCTTAGCTCAAGTCAACATCTAAATCAAATCAAAGAAAAATTCCACTTCAAAATAACTCTGCAGTCCATCTCTTTTGACTTGCTTCTGAATTCACTAATTTCTTATATGATTTCCCTGGCAAAGTCACTCATTCACGCATTCAACAGACATAAATTGAGCACCAATCCCTCCCTGCCAAGCATCACTTAACCCTGAAGATGAAAGCACTTGGTTGCTATGTCCACACCAAGTCTGTCCTTGAATGCCGGCTTCATGACATAAATCCTTATCATCAACTTGCCTTGAACCAAAACCTGCCCCCACATGGTTCCATAAGATAAAACTCTGTTCAAATATTTTTCGGAAGTGATAATACTTCAAATATTTTTCAGAAGTGATAATACTTTTGTGCCATCCATTCCAACCCAAGTCTTTTTTAGGCAAAACAAACCACTCCAAACCACTCATGACCCTGGCCATACTACTCTTTGCACATTCAAGTCTGTCAAACTCTTACACCCAATATGTATTCTGTAATGACCTGGACACTGTTTTTACTAATACAACACCTCAACTTTTTGGGGGGTTTTGTTTGTTTTACAATGCCTCAACTTTTCGAAAACATTCCTGTGATTCTGTTACATGAGTATGGGCTTTGGAGTCAGACCTGAATTTGTACTGACAGATAATTTTGTAATCTTGGGTTAGTCACTCCACATCTCTAAACCCTAAATTCATCTGTGAAACAGATATAATCATTATTTCCTTATGAATTTTAAAGGTGAAAATAGATGACATATGTAAAGCCCTTAGCACAGTATCCAATACATAGCAGATGCTTCAAAATCGTTAATTGATGCCATTGATAATACCTCTACTTTCACACACATACACTGTTATCTTTTTTTTTTTATTTCTATTGACACCAAATCTAGTACCGTAATCCATCCTGCATTTAACTGCTTCTCTCCTTGAGATTTAAGATTTCACATTTATTATTGTCACAGTTCATGTGCTTTCGTCTTCCCAGTTTATTAAGATTCCCCCTCACTTTTTAATCGTGTTGTGTTACCTGCAGATTTGACAAGCCTGAGCTTTAAGTCCTCATCCAAGTCACTGATAATGCTACGACTAAGAAAGCCCTGGGACACATCGGGGGCCTTCACTCAGGTTTATATCTATTTCCACTTTTCATCAGTTGTTTAATGAGTTGTGAAGAGAGCTTACTGCATTGACATCTTACATACATTCCTTCATCTTTCCACAAGAACATCTTAAGAGAAAAACCAGGCTGACAAATTTGTCCCTGGCATTTTCCACATCTGTCTGCCCAGTAATTCTGCTAAATAAGAAAATGATATTTGCTCTGATTCAGTGAATTTATACTGGCTCTTGATGCCCATTTTCTTCTCTAATTACCTGTAAGTCATCCCTCTAATAAACCATAGTATTTCTTTGCCTCCTCTTCTTCTTCGTGGTAAGCAAAATAACGCCCCTCTCCCCAAATATGTCCACGCCCTAACCCTGGACCTGTGAATTTGCTACTTTATATGGCAAAAGGACTTTACAGATGTGATTAAGGTTTAGGATCTTGAGATAAGACAATAATCCTAAATTAACTAGGCGAGCCCAATCTAATCCCACGAATCCTTAAAAGCGGAGAATCTCTTTTCTGACTGTGCGAGGTCAAGTTCTCTAGTGACTACAGAAAAAGATCAGAGAGGTTTAATGTTGCTGGCTTTGAACAGAGGAAGGAGGCCACAAGCCAAAGAACATGAGCGGCCTCTAGAAGCTAAAAGAAGGCAGGAAACACATACTCCTCTAGATTCTCCAGAAAGGAATGTAGTCCTGCCAATACCTTGATTTTAGCCAAATGAGACCTGTGTTGGACTTCTTCTGACCTTCAGAACTGTAAGATAATATACTTGGGTTGTTTTTAGCCCCTAAGTGTGTGGTAATTTGGTACAGCTGCTATAGGAAACTACTATTTCCTTCTCCTCTACCACTGTAAATCTATACTTTCGGTTGACAAACATTTTTCTTCAAAATCACTTTTGGTCAGTTGGGGCTTAAAATGGCCAAGGCACGGGAGACAAGTATAAGAAGAGTCTGGTGAATTGCAGGAAATCACCAATCTCTTAATAACAATTTATCCTTATTTCTTCATTAATGCAGGGTGCAATGAAATGTCTCTATAGCAAAACTTTGTTAGAATATAATCACACTATATAACAAAGGAAAATCTCAAACACCTTTTGATCTTTACTCCCTTGCACCTCTGATGTAATTCAATAAAAATCAGTTTTATTGAATGTATTTTATTCTTATAACACATGTAATGTGGATGCCTCATTTGTGAGCCAGAGTCCAGCAAAAGACTCTGAGTTTTGTGACTTTCAATAGTCACTTCTATCTCTCTGGACCTCAATTTTCAATACTTAGAAAAATAAGGACACTAGACAGGATAATCTCTAAGGTCTCTTTCTTCCTCTAAATTGTTGTGTTCTATCAGAGTGCAGGTCCACAAGAAATAAAAATAAAAAAGAAGTCCCTGTTTCTTTGCTGAAGGATAAACTCATTGAAGTACAGCACTTCAATCCTTTGTTCATGCCAGTCCCTCTACATGAAATGGGCTCCTCTCCTTTATTTTCTCTTACCACTTATATCTCCAGCTAGGAAAATCCTACTCTGCTTTCAAGTTCCAAATCAAATGCCACTTCTCATGAAAACTTCCTTGATCTCCTCTGAAATGCTACAGCACTCACTGCCTGTAGGCTGATGACAGATGGAGTTATTCTATTCTGTTGCAAAGTCTTGCCCCTCCAACTGGACTGCAGCTTCTCCAGGATGGGGACTGTGTTCCTTGTTGTTTGCCAACAGCAGGTACTGAGTAAATATCCTGCCTTCCCTCCTATCAATGGAAGTGGTACCCTACTCGATGTCAGCCCACCATGACCTGTCTTCTGATTCCATCCCCCCTGCCTCCCACAGACTTGGTGACATCATCTCCTTCAACTCCAGCTTCTCTTCCAGCCTCAGCCTGTCATCTCAACTACCTCGCATTTAAAGAATATTCCTCCCTTGGCCCCATGTCCAACTCTAGCTAAATCCTTGGATCTCCCAAATTTCATAAAGGTGTTTAGTTGTTCACCTTTACTGCCTCAACTTCCCCATCTCTTATGCTTCTGTCCACTCCAGTCTGGTTTCTACCCCATCACTCCAATGAAATGTACTTCCCCCAAGGTCCTCCAAGTCACTACAGTTGGTGGACACTTACTATATTTCTCTTCTAGGCAGTAGCTTATACCGCTAACTCTGACTTCCGTTTTTAAACAGTGTCTTCCACTGCTTTCCATGATGCTACACTCTTTCATTCTGCCTAGATGCTCCTTTAGTCTTCACTGCCAATTCACCCTCTATTATTCACCTCTTAAACACTTAACTTCCTGGGGCGCCTGGGTGGCACAGCGGTTAAGCGTCTGCCTTCGGCTCAGGGCGTGATCCTGGCGTTCTGGGATCGAGCCCCACATCAGGCTCCTCCGCTATGAGCCTGCTTCTTCCTCTCCCACTCCCCCTGCTTGTGTTCCCTCTCTCGCTGGCTGTCTCTATCTCTGTCGAATAAATAAATAAAATCTTTAAAAAACAAACAAACAAAAACAAACAAACAACAAAAAAAAAACCACTTAACTTCCTTAGCCTTACATCCTGGACCCTCTTCTGCCCTTGGTTTACAAGATCTCCCTAGATTTTTTCCATTCCCAAAGCTCCAACTATCATGTAAAATAGTGAACTAGACAAGCAAGGCCTTTGCTCTCCAGAAGTTTATATCCTAATGTAAAACAAAAACAAAAAGAGACAACAGACAAGCAAAAAAATAAATCATAAGATAATTTCACATAGTGATAAACTAGACCTAAAGGATTTTTGCATACAGATAACATACAACAATAAAATTAAAACAAAGTTGCAGATCAACAAACACAGAACTCATAATACTCACATGAACGATTTTAATTTAATGGGACAGGTGCAGATGGCCACTCCACCCCCAACTTGAATATGGCCAGTGTGCAGGCTCTTCTGAGTCCAGTGAGCTGACCACATGCTGTACAATGACTCAATGTTTCTACCTCTTGTCTCTATATAAGTTATGCAGAACTTTCCTTCATACATCTTGTGATGAAGTCATTTGGCCTTCACTCAGTGAGAATACAGCCTTCACATTTTAACTACCTGTGTGTTCTTAACCCCCCCCCCCAATCATTTGTCTCCAACAATTAAAATGGCACTCCCTGGCACCACAAAATCTTAAACGCAGACAAAAAATGCAGGCCCTGAAAGCATGTGTCAGCTCTCTGCTCAGCTGCTCATCCATATCACAATATGTTGATAGTCATTTATTATCATCATCAAAATGGAAACACAAAGTTAAATTCTCACAAGGAACTAGAGACCCCTTAAGACTACAACTGCAGATTTCCAAGGATCTTCAGACGCTGAGTTGAGAAATATGAATGAAGTGAGAAAGGTCCTTAACTTGAAAGCAAAAATTGTGGATACACATCTCAGCCCTGACATGCATAGCCAGTGGGCCTAGGATATTTATCTTGTAGGTTTGTTAGAAATATTAAATAATACCATAGTAATAAAATTATTTGAGAAATCCTCTTTGTAGTGTGTGAGAAGATGCCTTAGCCAGGTTTCCTGGATAACAGAGGATGAGAGTAAGCAATATGCTAATCCTTAATGGGGAGTGCTGTCCCAGGGAAGTGAGAGCAAAAATAAATAAATAAATAAAAGGCAGAAAGGTCTGTTGTTCAGTAATCATCAGGGACAGGGATATTGCAACCTTTCTCTGCCTCTGTCAGTGTGTTCAGTTTATTATATAATTAGAAAAACACTAGCCTACAATTTTTAAAAATTTTATTCATATTCCAGTTAGTTAACATACAGTGTAATACTAGTTTCAGGTGTACAATATAGTGATTCAACACTACCATATGGTGTACATCATGACAAGTACACTCCTTAGTCCCCATCACCTATTTCACCATCCCTCCACCTGCCTCCCCTCTGGTAACCAACAGTTTGTTCTCTAGAGTTAACAGTCGGCTATTTGGTTTGCCTCGGTCTCTCTTCCCCTCCCCCTTTGCTCATTTGTTTTGTTTCTTATATTCCACATACAAATGAAATCATATGGTATTTCTTTCTCTGACTTATTTCATTTAGCATGATACTCTCTAGCTTGTTGCAAATGGCAATATTTTATTCTTCTCTGTGGCTAAGTAGTATTCCGTTGTATATATATACCACATCTTCCATATCCATTCATTAGTCGATGGACACTTGGGCTGTTTCCATAATTTCACTAGCCTACAATTTTGCATTTATTTATTTATTTATTTATTTATTTTTAAGATTTTATTTATTTATTTGACAGAGATAGAGACAGCCAGCGAGAGAGGGAACACAAGCAGGGGGAGTGGGAGAGGAAGAAGCAGGCTCCCAGCGGAGGAGCCTGATGTGGGGCTCGATCCCATAACGCCGGGATCACGCCCTGAGCTGAAGGCAGACGCTTAACCGCTGTGCCACCCAGGTGCCCCTACAATTTTGCATTTAAACTATATACTCGGAACCCCTGGGTGGCTCAGTTGGTTAAGCGTCTGCCTTTGGCTCAGGTCATGATCAGGTCCTGGGATCAAGTCCCGCATCAGGCTCCTTGATCAATGCGGAGCCTGCTTCTCCCTCAGCCTACTGCTCCCCCTGCTTGTGCTCTCTTTTGCTTGCTCACTCTCTCTCTGACAAATAAATAAAATCTTTTGAAAAATTATATGCTCAATTATACTGCTTTTTTCTTAAAGATTTTTTTATTTTTAAGTAATCTCTACACCCAATGTGACGTTCGAATCACAAAATCAAGAATTGCATGCTCTACGGACTGAGATAGCCACACACTCCTCAATTATACTATTTTTTATTTTTTTAATTTTTTAATTTATTTTTATTTTTTTAAGATTTTATTTATTTATTTGACACACAGAGAGAGTACTGTTTTTTAAAAATAAAGCCAAACCTCCCTCCCTCCCCCAAAATTCTTCCTATAAATAGAAAATGCCTTTCAATTCCAAAGACCATTTTGGGGGTTTGTTTTAATATGGTTTCACGCCATATGTACATGGAAGTATATTTGCTGAAACGAGTTGCCTGATTTGAAATGCAAAACTTCAGAAATGCAAACATGCAAACATGATTGCAAACATGTAAAGCAAAGCATCTTATCCGAATGACCCCAATCAAGGCAATGTCCTGTTAAATTAAATAAATAAAACAGATTTTGGAGCAGGCTAAGAAGAAATAAAACATTTAAAGTGGCTAATTGCCCTTGGTTCACCAAGAATATTAATCTTATTTAACCTGTAAAAGATAACCACAGGGAAAAATATCGAAAGGCCTCTATGTGTCCCATCATTTTTTTCCACCCAACTATTTTGCAATTTTCACTTCTCACTTCCAGGCTCTGTGCCTATTTTTAGACATTCAATAACACTTAGTATAAGCCAGTGCATGTTAGGCATGAATTAATGAACAGTAATATCTAGGTTGCTGGTGATATATTGTGTCAGGGAGTCAGGTGAGATAGATGGTGGAGAGAAGGAGTGTTTTATGATCTTACATACGATAACACCATGAAGTTTAGTAAAGGAACAATCTCCCTATATGCTTTTCAGACAACAGTCAGAAGAAGATTCATCCTGCCCAGGGGGCTTCAAACATTCCACCTACCATCAGCATCTAGAGAGAGAGTCACCCAAGAGAATGCCTACAGAACTCAGGTCAGGGGACCATGGCGAACACAGTCATTCCAATGGATTAGCAGAGGCAATACCAGCACTAAGAGCTCCAAGATAAAAAGTGGACACCTTAGCTTAGACCAAACCAGATGACAAAAACAATGAAGTACATGTAGAAGAGAATCTGGTCCAAACAAGCATAGGAAATTCCCTTAGCTACATAATTTTGCAGTGGTCAGTGCTTTCAGAAGGAGGAACCAGAGGTGAATATAGGAACTCACAATAGTCCTCTTCCACAATGACATGGGTAAACAGGAGGGTCAACTACAATTATTTGGTTTTCTTTAGAGTGTGGATCCAGTTATTCTTTTTTTTTTTAAAGATTTTATTTATTTATTTGACAGAGGTAGAGACAACCAGTGAGAGAGGGAACACAAGCAGGGGGGAGTGGGAGAGGAAGAAGCAGGCTCACAGCGGAGGAGCCTGATGTGGGGCTCGATCCCATAACACCGGGATCACGCCCTGAGCCAAAGGCAGACGCTTAATGACTGCGCCACCCAGGCGCCCCAGATCCAGTTATTCTTAATATATTTTGTCTTCTTTGGAGACCCAAGTTAAAATGAATGAATGAATGAATGAATGAATCCTATAGTTCTTGCCATATATACATATCATATTGATTTCTGACTTTTATCAAGAGTCTGGTTGCCAAATGGCCAAAACTAGATAAGAACAATTTCTCAGGTCTATGTGCAAATATATATATTTATAGTGGGTATCTGCTATTTTGTTTGACTACAACCCCTTCTTCCTTCCAAGAAACTCCCTTCTTGGAACTGCTCCATTCCATATTCCTTATGTGGATCAAAGAGATTGGGCTGCCATGTTGACATGTTTTTAGATGGCCCTAGGCCATTGACACAATTGCTTCAACCAGGCTGGGACCCCTGTCTAAGACCAGGATAATCAGGGCCTCCCACAAGACTTTTCTGTCTGGAATTAAGAAATAAAGTCAATCCATAGAAGCAATTAAGAAATATAAATTTCTTGCCCGTGTTTGTAGAGTAAGATTCATAAGAACTAGGTAGCAAAATATTTACTTACAGTACTTCACTGATTTTTTTTAAGTGACTGGATGCTCAGGAAGAGTCTTTATTTGGTCACAAGGTGATGGATAGGAAGGTAGGAGGCATGGAGGGGCCAGTGGACTCCGGGAGGCCTTGTGAGCTAGCCCATAGAGCAGGGGAGGCTCTACAGACAGGGATAGAGAGAGTTGGGGAGTTAAAAAGGAAATTATAGGAGTTTTACATCAGATGGAGATTTTAAAGCTAGCTTTGCAGGGCGCCTGGGTGGCTCAGTGGGCTAAGCGTCTGCCTTCAGCTCAGGTCATGATCCCAGGGTCCTAGGATCTACCTGCATCAGGCTCCCTGCTCAGCGGGGAGTCTGCTTCTCCCTCTCCCTCTGCCTGTCCCACCCCGACCCCTGCTCCCGCTTGTGTTCTCTCTCTCTCTCTCTGAAATAAATAAATAAACAACTAGTTTTGCAATAAAAAAAAAAAAAGAAAAGAAATAAAGTCAATCCTTTTAACCACAATATGTGAAAGTCAATATCTACAATGAGAGAATGACTTGAACACTAGGAAGAATACAGACGAATAGAATACTAATAGCAGTTTGCTTCCTGGGTCTGGTTTTATTTTACTTTGTGTTAAATTTCTGGCTATTTCCTTGTCTTTCCCATAGATTGACTTTTAACCACACCTTTGGTTATGTATAATATTCTAGTATCCCCCTAATAAGTTCTTCCCTTTTTCCTAAACAAATTCAATTTGGATTTTGGTTGGCAGTAACCAAGGGGATACTGAATAATAAAAACAATATATTGTTGGGGCGCCTGGGTGGCTCAGTTAGCGTCTGCCTTTGGCTCAGGTCATGATCCCAGGGTCCTGGGATTGAGCCCCTGCATCGGGCTCACTGCTCAGCAGGGAGCCTGCTTCTCCCTCTCCCCACTTCTGCTCTTTCTCTCTCACTCTCTCTCAAGTAAATAAAACAATATATTGTTGTCTTACTTTTCAAAGGATGAACATGAAAATGTACAACAGCTAAAGGATGAGGTGCTGATTCCCAGTTCCAGCTCTGTTTTAGCTAACCTTGAGAGATGGCTTACCACAAGTTTAACTCAAGGGTTAGGCAGATATCAAAGTGAAAAGAAAACTTCCACATTGTCAGGCCAACACTAATGAAACGACAATCACCGTAGGAGATAGTAGGACACGGTAAGGATTTTCAAAGAGGTCTTCTCCCTTTTGTTCTTTTTATTATTATTATTATTCCTATTGTTATTATTGTATTTTTAAAAGTCTTTTGCTCTGAACCCTTTGCTCCACAGGCAGTGCAGCTGGGAAGCCACGGGTGGTCTACTCCTCACCCCACCAGGATGGCCCAAGATGACATGACTCATGATCAGTGCCCCTAACTGAGCAGAGTCCAAGGCTGGGACAAATCAAAGGAGTGATTTTTACAAAACAGGTTTGTTTTGCTTGCTGTGCAGGGGCCGTCTGGGACTGTCTGGCTGGAAACTGGGATGTCTGAAATAAGTGTGGCAGGAAAGGAACAGCATGGAAGATACCACAACTTAGCATTCATTAGTGTCCCTCTGAAGACAGGCCTGCTGTGAGCCAAATGAAGTCTAGAGGGTCAGATTTCTAGCTATCATGTGTATGTGTGGTAACAAATATACATCAAGAATTATGGAAAGAAATGCCCAGAGATGAACCCCTTCACAAGGTGGGGCTTGCTCTTCTGTACCCTGGCAGAAAGGTGCATGCCCATTCAGAGACAATCTTCAGTCAGGGTTACGCAAGCTAAGCTAACTTTCCAATGTGTCACTGAATTAGTAGAGGGGAGCCTGGTTGGCTCAGTCAGTGGAACTTGTGACTGTTGATTTCGGAGTTGTGGGTTCGAGCCCCACGTTGGGTATGGAGATTGCTTAAAAATAAAATCTTAAACAACAACAACAACTTTTGCTGAGTATGAAAATGAGTGAAGATGTTTTACTACTCCAGTTGTAATCAGAGCTACTGTTTATTACTTTTTACTGTTTTTAAGCCCTGAATCAACAATTTCGCTGCATTTGGGCAGAATCCTATTGGCTGTTTTGCAAATGGACTTCCATCTATGTTAACGGTGACTTTTAAAATCCCAAATTTATAGAGTCAGATGTATACTGTTCCTTTTAAAGCAATCTCCTGAGGAGCCAACAGTAATGCTGGAATTGTTTCAAGTCTTTCTGGACCCTCCCTAAGTGCTGCCTAAAGAAAGAGCATGTGCTTTAGAGTTGAACCAGATCTGGGTTTGAATTCTCACTTTACCACTCATCTGCTGTTTTATCTGGTAATTAACTTCTCAGCCTGTGCTTTCATCTGTAAAACAGGGTTACTAATTCCTACCTTTCAGGGTTGTTGAGAGATTTAAAGAAGACAGTTGATGGTATAACTTTGGAAACCTATAAAGGCTAAATAAATAGTTATTCTAAAGATTGCCTTTTAAATATCCCCAGCGGTTACAACCTATGTTCTCTGAATTTTTGAAATGGCCTAATTCTACCCCAAGCCCAACCCCATGGCAAAGGTGATCCAGCTCGGGCAACACAGGTTTTGGTCAGACACAAAGCAGACCTTGTATGTAATGAGGCTGCTTTGGTAGTATTCCTTGAAAACTGGTTCTGAAGAAATTGCCAAAGAGAATTTCCAAACATGGTTGCACAGCCCTCCATGATGATTGTAATCGTCCAGTTCAAGGCTACACAACATCGTCTGCTACTGCCCCTCTATCCCACCTACAGCCTCATATCCACAGTCAGCCCCAACCAAGGCTGCTTGGCTCACCAGATATTCAGTGGCTTAACCTTTAGTCACCTTCTCAGACCTGGTTTCTGGAGTCACATTTCCAAGGGATGGGCTCCTGAAGCACTGCTGACAACCAGATCCAGAGTCCAAGAATGATCAATATACTTTCTTAAGAAGCTGCTCTCACCTTCAGCTTCCAATATTGTCCCCAGTTCCTTCAACCAGACTTTCCTAACTCCTAGTCCTGACAGGTTACCTTACTGAGCCCTCTCTACTGTTCCAGATCTGTGCATGCCAATTCTCCTGTTTAAAATAGGACCTGCTACACAGGGGGAGAATCCCTGCATGGAAATTTGGTTAAGTTCTTTTTCATATGCAGTAGAATCCAACTCAGGTTGGTTTCAATAGAAAACTAATTTATCAAAGGATATTGGGATTAGCACAGATCAGGGAAGACTACTGGTCAACCAGGCTCAGTTAATGGTAAAGAATAAGAGATACTAGACATTGGCCAGGGCCACAGCCAAAATCATGTCTGAGTCCTGCTGCTAAGGACACTGCTGCCAACACCATCACATGCTGGACCTCGTGACTTGAACTACCATCTCGGCACCATATATCAGATGATGCCTTGCTCATGTTGGCTGCCACGACACACACCCTCCAGACGGATTCTCCATTGTGCCTACTTCCTTGCATAAATAGCTGCAGCCTCAAAGTGTGGAAGGGGCCAATTTGATTGGTCTATCCCAGGTCACATGCCAACGCCTTTGCTTCAAGGAAGTCTAAGAAAGTATTTGGTGCTTTCGGCTTCCATAACAGGTGGGTTAAAAAACCAAGTATCCACTATAAGTGTGTGGTAACTAATTATCCACAAGACCTCCCATGCTGTGTCCCCTTTGAAGAGGACATCCATTCCAATGCAGTAAGCTTTTGCAGATTGGGATTTTTAAAAATTGGAACACTTTTCTGGAAGGCCTTAAAAGAGGTTATGCCTTTAGACTCAGAAATTTTATTTCTCTATAATGAGACTACCTCAGAATAATCTCAGCCTCTATAATGAGGATATAAAGTAAAACAGACTAAAACTTCTTCAAAAATATGTTTATGATATTATTATTTACCATTAAAAACAACTGGAAAAAACCTAAACATTCAACAGGAGATGACTGTTTGCAAAATCATGGTACATTCACTTAACAGCACACTATGCAACCATTAAAAATTATAATGATATTAATTTTAAAGAATAAGAAGGTACAAAATGTGATATAAAATTGCCTACACTAAAGGCAAAATTCTATACGGAATGGTCTCAACCATATCAAAATTACTGACAAATAGGTAGGTATATAGAAACAGAGAAATGTATCAGGAAGGTAGTCATGCTCACAACTGGTGGCAGATATAAAAGCACTTGTTTTTTTCTTACTTCTACATTTTGCATGTCAGATTATTATAACAAACAAGATGTACTGACTGTATTTCTCATGTATAATTTAAGAGTGATTTTTAAAATATCTGTTTCATATCATGTCATAGCCTTAAAAGTCCTGAATATTCCTCCCACAGGTACCACTCGGATTCTACTGACTGTTAACAGCTTCCTTGAAATCCTTGTGTGTATTTTTTTTAACCTTTTTAAGTATGATACATAATCAGAAAAGAAAAATAAATAAAACATCTGTGTCATTTCTTTATAGTCAGTCACTCTTGATACAACAGTATATCAATTAAGTTAGTTTATTCTAGATTTCAAAAAATACTAGCAGCAACACAGGCAAATGGCAATGACACACACAGTTATAAAAATCACCTTATGGGCAACTGGTGGTATTTGAGTATCAGCTGAGTACTAGATGACATTAGGGAATTATCTGGGAGGGATGCATGCTAAAAATTAATTTGATCAGTCACAATGTCTATAATTTAACTTTAAATGGTCTGCAAAAATATATGAGGGAAACATGGCAGAATGTTAAAAGAGACACATGTAAAATATTTAAAAAGGTTGAGAGCAATTGAATAGAAAAAGGAAAAGTAAGATAAAGAGGATGCAAATATTAACCAAAAGAAAGATGTAGTAATATCAAAGTAGACTTTTAAACAGAAAGCACCAGTTGAGATAAATTGGAACACTTCCTTGTGAGAAAAAGGTTACATTCACCAGAAGATAAATCAATTCTAAATTTGTATTCACCTAATAACTTTGCCTCAAAATATATACAGCAAAAACTAAAGAAAGAAATGAATCTCGATACATATATTTAGTGAAAAATTTAAACAGCCCTCTCTCAGTAAATAAAAAGAGTGGGCCAACAGTCAAAATAAGTAAGTTGGTAAAAAATACAGATAGTTTGAATAAGATTAACAAACTTACTCTAATTGATATACAAGGAACATTCCCAGCAACAACTACAGAAAACATGTCTTTCTTCAAGTGTAGCTGGAGTATTTATAAAATTGACGCAACCTGGATAGCAAAGCACATCTCAGCAATTTTCACATGACCGAAATCACACAGAATCTGATCCCTGGGGGCACCTGGGTGGCTCAGTTAGTTGAGCGTCTGACTTTTTTTTTTTTTTAAAGATTTTTATTTATTTATTTATTTATTTGACAGAGATAAAGACAGCCAGCGAGAGAGGGAACACAAGCAGGGGGAGTGGGAGAGGAAGAAGCAGGCTCATAGCAGAAGAGCCTGATGTGGGGCTCGATCCCAGATCGCCGGGATCACGCCCTGAGCCGAAGGCAGCCGCTTAACCGCTGCGCCACCCAGGCGCCCCTGAGTGTCTGACTCTTGATCTTAGCTCAGGTCTCGATCTCCGGGTCTTAAGTGTAAGCCCTGCATTGGGCTGCACGCTGAGTGTGGAGCCTACGTTTAAGAAAAAAGAAAACAACTTCTCCCTGGACATCGCAGATACTAAAACATAGTAGAAATACAGGTACCATTACTAAAAAGATAACGAGGAAGTCAGAAATATTTGCAAATTAATACATAAAGATCTAAGTATCTCGTGGTACAGAGAAGAAATCACAAAAGAAACTAGAAAAGATCTTGAAGCAAATGAAAAAAAAAAAAACCCTCATTTCCTCTAAGATGATTTATGCCACACAACTAGTTTGCTAAGCCAAAGATAGTCTGTTTTTGTTGAAAATAGCAATACTTTTCTTGCTCAAAAAAGAGCTAAACATGACCAGACCGAAAAATTCAATGTCAACATTGAGAAATACCAAATCTATCTCCTTCAAAGAACAGGGGCCAATATTTGGGTGTCTTTTAAACTGTCCAATGCTATACAATTTGAGCAAGGAAATTAGTCCAGCTAAGGGATTCGAATGCATTTTTAATATGCATGTGACGGTGTTAATTCAGGTTCATTACCCAGTACTCCTTTTGGTGAGAGCAGAGAGCGAGAAGTAACGGAAGCCTTCTGGCTGACTGACAACACTTGACAGTACAGGAAATGTCACCCAACGCAGCTTGAGGAGCTGAGAGTCTGAAATAGACTCAGGGAGCTTTAACTAAGCATTTCGGTAACCTACACCATAAGGAAAGAGTCCCTCGGTCAGGAATTTAGAAAGGAGACATTTGGCGTCTGTGCCAGGCTGCACATTTTCAGCAAAAGAAGTCTGTTGTGCAATCAGAACTCCTAAACTGAACTCCCGCACTGATTCCTCTGCGTCCTTGGGCGAAACAGGAAACACATCTATCTCCGTGAAAGACGGTGTGTATCCAACATGATAATGAACGCGGATGTGCTTTGTAAACTGTAAAGGGCTGCAAAAATGTTACTGATGATCGTGTCACAACACTGCCCCAGGTGAACATTTACTGAGGTCACAACATAAGCACAAAACGCTGTTGGAAAGTTGTTTGAAGTAACCATTTAGAAACTGAATATTCTTCTTTCTTTCTCCTGCCCCGTCTCTTTTCAAGTTCTCTTTCTCATTTTGGAAAATACCACGACACTAAGAATAACAGTGGGGATGTATCGAACATACAATAATGCAGCAGACGCTGCACTGTGCACTTGACCTGTCTTACTATTAATCTCCAGTTCTCACGACCACGCTTCAAAGTAGAGATTTTTCCAACTTCTCAGATGAGGACACCCGGCACAGAGCACTGGTGGCATTTCACCCTGGGTGGGGGTGAGAAGGGTGGTAAGAATGAGGGGTAGTCGAAACGAGCCCTTCTTTTAAAAAATGCTAACGATAGGAATGGAGGGACAAGCATGCACATTTCAAGAAAGTCCCAGAGTAATTCTGTCTTCTCTGGCCTTTTGTGGAGAACCAAATGACTGTTAAGAGAGTAGAGAGCCTGCATTCAAATCCAGGCCTCCCCCAGCAAAACTCATGCTTTTCCCACTTTATTTCAATGATATATCATGCACTACACATTAAAATTTATTTCTATTTTTGAATCGCAAATAGTAAGTGATCTTTGTAGAAAATTTAAACTAGAAAGCACACCTTCATTTATAAAATATTTTTTGCCAAGAACTTGTAACATAAATCCAATCAAACCTCTAGATTCACTTTCAGATTATAGTTAAATACATGGAATACGGAAACAAGTTAAATGACACCACAGAGAAGCAGACAAATCCAGAATGTTGTATATTCTACAAGATAATTAGCTTGGATTCTTCCAAAAGTCAATATCAATAAAAAAAGAAAAGAAAAGAAAAGAAAAAAAGGTGAGGGAACAGTTCTTTATTAAAAGGGACTACAGAGACTTAAAAACCAAATGTAATGTGTGAACCTTGACCGTTGAACTGGGATCTGGTGAGAAAGTTGATGAAAGACATTTTTGGGGATAATTAAGGAAAACTGAATATGGAATGGACATTACATAATTCTATAAGATTGGTGACAATTTGGGTGGGCTAGTTAAGTTAGGTGTGATGATGGTATTATGGTTATTTATGAGAAGATACTAATTCTTGGAGATGCATGTTAAATTGCATGGGGTGAAGCATGGTGTCTGCAAATTTAAATGACAATACACACACACATATATACACAGAGATAGCGGAGGGAACAAAAAAATGTTAATAATGGGCGCATCTAGGAGATACAGATGTTCATGGTACTCTTCCTTCAGGTTCTCTGTATGTTTGACATTTTTCGGGAAAGGAGAAAAACATATATATATTCTGTATATATACCGACTGTAAGCTCCATGAACACAGGACTGACGTCTTGTTCACTCTTGGATCCCAGAGCGTAGCTAGAAGGCCTAGCTCATGGAAGGAGCTATAGATAATTACTGAAAGAAGAAATGAGGGAAGGAAAGAAAGAGGGAAGGGGGGAGAAAACGAAGAGAGGAAGGGGAGGGGGGGAAGTAAAAAGAAACGGAGGAAGGCAGGAAGGCCATCCTTGGTCCCCGCACTCAGGAATAACCAGCAACCGCATGCGGCGGAGCGTCGTCCAGGACTTCCCCGTCACGCAGATAAACCCATTTCTAAAAGTGCTGCATTAGTAGAACCATCAAGTTTCAGAACCAAAAGTGCCCTGGGAATCGTCCACATCCTTATGCAGGAAGAAACTGAAGCCCAAACCCAAGGTGACTAAGGTCACCTGGCAGGTTAGTGACTGAGCCCCAGTCCTCTGTCCTATGCCCAGGCTCCTCCCTTCACACCACACTGTCTTGTTTCCACCTTTGGCAAAACTATTAACCTATCTACTGTAATTGAAATGGAAATCCTACAAGAGCCATGCTTAGTTACTCCTGGGTTTTCATTTTACTGAAAGGAAAATTTTGTCCAGCACAGCAGTTTTGATGAGTTATCAAGCTGGCCAAAGGAAGATTCCTGAAAGGACAGAAAAGTTAAAGTAAACATTGGATGTCATGCATTGTGCTAAGAGTCCCCCAGCTATGGTTTTATTTACTTCTCCCGGTGGCCCTGTGAGACGAGCATTATATTTTATAAAGTCTACCCCCTAGAACCTGCCTCTTATGATTAAAAGGTGAAGATAATTTCAAGATAGGAAAGGGAAGTGAAAGAAAAGGAAACAGATAACAAACAACTGAAATATGCCCATGAACCCTGTGAACACTTAATATCTATTTCTCCATGAAATAGAATAAATATTCATATAGCCCTGTGGGGTTATAAGAGCAGAAATCTAACCTGTCAAATAATAAACTAGCTTAGTAAACTGACAAATCCAATGATAAATTATTAGATAGGAGGAAAAAAATCCAAACAATAATTAGAAAGTAAGTATCCGTGAGTTAAGAAATTATAATAGGAAGGCCTATATATGGACAATTTACTAAAAAAGTAGACACTGATGCTAATATCATTCATTTAAGACTCAGTAATAATATATGATTGTTTGCACTTTCATTCATTCTGTCTAGTATTTCCTTTAAAAGAAAAAAAAAATACAAAACATAAAAAACCTCCCTTCTTCCAAAAGGAGAGATGACAGAAAAAAGAGTGAAAGGAATGGTACAGTCTAAAATTTCAGAAAATAATCCACAAAAGGTTAAAGTAATGCCTCTTTCAAGAGCAATCTATCATTTACCAAGAGTGAATGGAATTTGGACAGAAGCACATTTGGACCTAGATTTTAAATGGGCAATATTTTAAATCTAGTTCGTAAGGACTTTAGGGCGAATGCTGCCTGGGTCCCTGTCCTCTTTAAATCATACCTTAACACTTAACATACATTTTGAATATATCTTCCTCTTTTTTTTTTTTTTTTAAAGATTTATTTTATTTATTTATTTATGTGACAGAGAGACAGCCAGTGAGAGAGGGAACACAGCAGGGGAGAGGGAGAGGAAGAAGCAGGCTCCCAGCCGAGGAGCCCGATGTGGGACTCGATCCCAGAACGCCAGGATCACGCCCTGAGCCGAAGGCAGACACTTAACGACTGCGCTACCCAGGCGCCCCTGAATATATCTTCCTCTTAAAAATATTATTTCTACCTTTACTACACAAGGGAAAATAAAGTGGGTGATTGAAGACAAAGTTCACTTTTGTGTGAAAGACAAAAGAGACGCAGGAATTTTGAACTGGCCTTGCAAGAGGACTCAGATAATTACTCCAGTTTTATGTTTTGTGTAGACAGAGTCTAAATGTTTAAAAACGGAAGTACTTAGGTGAGTTGGCCAGCTGTTAATTGTTATACTGTCATAAAACTAGGGGCTTTAATAGATCACAACAGGATTAAAACAGTTGTATTCAAGTGATTTATGAGGTCTATATAAAGATTTATAATAGAGCTTATTTTTCTTTGAAATACACGAATTTGGGGGCACCTGGGTAGCTCAGGCAGTAAAGCGTCTGCCTTTGGCTCAGGTCACGATCCCAGGGTCCTAGGATCAAGCCCTGTGTCGGGCTCTCTGCTCAGCAGGGAGTCTGCTTCTCCCTCTACCTGCTGCTCCCCCTACTTGTGCTCTCTCTCTGTCAAATAAACAAAATCTTTTTTAAAAAGTTTAAAAATAAAATAAAATACATGAATTTTAACTGGAAATGAAAAACTTTATGAAAGTAAAAGGATGATTTCGTAAGAATGGAAAAGGAGAAGTTCCTTGACTTTCTGTCAATTAAGAAAAACACTTCCAGCAGTTTTAAGAATTATACCTGAAAAATTTACTGATAATAATATTTTCTGTGGGGTCTTGGCTGGCTCAGTCGGTGGAGCGTATGACTCTTGATCTCAGGCTTGTGATTCAAGCCCCATGCTGGTGTAGAGATTATTTAAAAATAAAATCTTAAAAAAAATAATATTTCCTTATAAAGTGTCATTTTAACATGCCAATCAGCAACTAAGTGTCTGATCATCTGGTTCTTCTACCCAAATATGCACTCATATACATGTTCAAATTATAAAACTATAGAATCAAGATGGACATTTGTCTTCAGAGCATGGAAGGCTGTCTACTTCCTGTCAACCAGGACATCTTCACTCAGACATGACTGATTGTGTACGGTATATGACATTAGGACACCCCACTCCGCTGGCACCTGATTTTCCAGGTTACTTATCTGCAAGATGAGGGAGCTGGTCTGCCTCTGTGGTTTTCAAACTTGTTTTAAAATCCACAGATCCTGGGTCGCCTGGGTGGCTTGAGCAGTCAGGTAAGCAGCCAACTCTTGATTTTGGCTCAGGTCACGATCTCAGGGTCCTGAGATTGAACCCTGCATCAGGCTCTGTGCTCAGCGGGAAGTCTGTGTGAGGTTTCTCTCTCTCCTTCTCCCTCTGCCCCTTCCTCTGCTTGCACGCTCGCTCTCTCTCTCTAAAATAAATAAATCTTTAAAAATTTGTTTAAATCCACAGGTCCCTTGCTTCCTACAGAATCTCACCCACTGCTATCACATCGAATGGGTAATAAGGAAGCAGAAGAAGTTTAGGAGGTCAAGTGGATCTGTCCACAGTGTCCCCAGAGCCCCCAGGAAAGTTCCATAAGGCACCTCAGTGGTTCTTCTAAGTACAGTGTTAAAACCACCAGAGTTTAGTTTTTCTCTAACACAAAAGCCCTTAACAATAGACTCCCTGATAAATAAGAATTATAAACAAATTTTGCTTGCTATGCCCAGTGTTTTATTTATTCACTTATTCTCTTTTAAATGTTGCAGCCTTCAGTTCCACCATCCCGTACCACACTCTTGCTGACACCAATGGCCTTTTCACACATTCGTGCTGAATGCCAGGATCCTGAGTTCGTGAGTTTGTGACCCTGTGACCTAACATCTCCTTTACCACTAACAACCTATGATTAATTTTTTTCAATTGAGTATTGCTTCCTAACTGGTTTCCTCTTTTAAACTGCAAACAATTCTAAGAAAGTTAATGCGATCATTCCAAAACAGTTTCAAGGTAAATAAGTTGATCAGAATTCTCTCTCTAGCTAGATGCTGAAAATCATGGTCCCAGTAGGGACTCATGGGACAAGTTACGGAAAGGTGAAGGGAAAACTGAGGGCGGGCATAAAAGATACATTCGATTTTCTTACCACAGCTGACCTAGGGGTTATTGGAGAAATGACTAATTCCCGGGATGGGGCGGAGTAAACAGAAAACGAGCTAAAGAGGGTGAGGTGGTGCACTGAAGCATCATGGAACCATAGCAAAAAGACAAACGAGGATGAAGGGGCTGCCCACTGGGCAAAGCTGGGAAAATCTGGGTATCAAAATAAAAAATGACAATAAGACATGATAACCCACCAAAAAACATAAGAATCCATGAGTTCATACTTAAATAAATAAGTAAATGGGAGAATGGAAAGCTCTTCCTTACAGCAAAACGCCAACTGATAAATCCAGAAGGAATAATGGAGTTAGAACATCAGCAGCGTATGCTAAAGTAGTCAGAAAACATTTAGAGACAAGACATTGACATAGTCGCAAAATATCTTCCCTGAAATTACTTGTAACTGAGAAAGAGAAAAGCTGTAATTTTGTGGTAGAGAAAGTAACCAAACCAAGAGACCAATGCCAACGTAACTGATGCTGGGATGAATGGACATCAGGTACTTCCTAACATGATACGTCAAACAAAGACACATCACCTCAATAGTATCTCTGACAAAAAATACATAACCCAAGTCGAAATATGAGGAGACCCAAGCCAAAACCAGAATGAGGAGCCCTTCCACAAAATTAAAACAAAACAAAAATTAAGAAAACAAAAACAAAGAAGAGTATGGATCTGCCTTCTTTAAAAAATGTCAAGTTAATGGGGTGCCTGGCTGGCTTAGTCAGTAGAATATGTGACTCTTGATCTTTGGGTCATGAGTTCGAGCCCCATGTTAAGGGCAGAGTTTACTTAATAAAAAATAAAATAAAAAATGTCAATTTAAGGGGTGCCTGGATGGCTCAGTCAGTTAAGCGTCCAGCTCTTGGCTTCAGCTCAGGTCACGATCTCGAGATTGTGGGATAGAGTCCTGCATGGGGCTCCATGCTCAATGTGGAATCTTCTTCAGATTCTTTCTCCCTCTCCCTCTGCCCCTCTCTGCTCATGTGTGCACATGCTCTCTCTAAAATAAATAAATAAAATCTTAAAAAAAAAGGTCAAGCTAAGAAAACAAAGGCTGAGAAACCTTTCCAGAATAAAGGAAACAAAGGAGATAATGACAAGTCAGTTCAATGCAGGATCCTGGTCTGGGGAAAAAATTAGCTTAAAATTATTTACTGGGACAATTAAGAAAATGTGATTTAAATTCGGCATGTGGCTTATATTGTATCATTGTTAAGATACCTGGTTTCCTGACAGACTATGGACTCCGAGGAACAAACAGAGGGTTTCAGAGGGGAGGGGAGTAGGGGGACGAGGCAGCAGGGTGATGGGTATTAAGGAGGGCACGCATTGTGATGAGTGCTGGATGTCATACACCACTAGTGAATCACTGAACAGTACAGCAAAATTAATGATGGGGGTGCCTGGGTGGCTCGGTCGATGAAGCGTCTGCCTTCGGCTTGGGTCATGATCCTGGGGTCCTAGGATCAAGCCCCACATTAGGCTCTCTGCTCAGTGGGGAATCTGCTTCTCCCTCTCCCTCTGTTGCTCCCCCTGCATGTGCTCTTTCTCTCTCTGCCAAATAAATAAATAAATAAATAAATAAATAAATAAAATCTTCAAAAAACCCCAAAACTCATAAGGTACTATATATGGTAGCTAACTGAACAGAATAAAAAATGAAAAAATGAAAAAAACAAAAAAAAGATACCTGGTTACAGATACATGATTATTAAAGAGAATGCTGTTCTTAAGAACATACGCAAACATTTCAGGGTAAAAAAGCATAACGTCTCCAACTTACTCTCGAATGATTTAGGAAAGAAAAAGAGTTTGCAATAAAAATAGATTCATAGGAAGATAGTGAATGGTGCAACATATAAATAAATATGAATCTCAGTAAAGGGCAAAGGGGGTCTATTGCACCATTCTTGACACTTTCATGTAAATTTGAAATTATGTCAAAATAAAAATGTTATTTACCGAAATGCCAAAAGGAAAAGATTTCTGGGAGTGACTTGGCCATCCACAATGCCCTAAACCCCAACTTGAGTGACTGATCTGTACCAGATAGGAAGTATAGGGTGTAAAAATGCATCAGCTGCTGAACAAAATGGTGTTTACCAGATGAGGTAGAGCCTATGCTAATAGAAATACTGGCGACACTAGAACACTGTACGGTATAGATGGGACTACACTTACCATGGTGACCAGAGCAATAGGCAGAATTGTTGAATCAATATGTTGTATACCTGAAACTAACATAACGTTGTATGTTAGTCATACTTCAAGTTTTTTTAAAGGTGAAAGTTCTGTACTAATTTTTTAGACCCAACTTTCCTTGACATGAACGAGAATAACTATGCCTAAACCATCATATTGGAATGGGTAGGAACAAACCCAGCTGTGTTTCCTTTTGGCCTTCTAATTTAAAGTCAATATTTTAATAATCTCTTTGCCTCTCCAGTTGGTTGCTCTCAGGCTGCAAATGGACCACCACCAATATGTAATTAAAGGAGAATAACAAATAGTTAGAATATAGATTACACAGGTGCTGACTTACAAATGCAAACGTTGTAGCAGAAGATTAAGCTCCCAGGAGGCTGGAGGTGTGTGTCTCTGCTTATTGCCATCATAATTCATTAATGGTCAAAGTAAAGCTGAGATCAATATTCCTGCAGTCGCAGGAATAAGAAAAAAAATGATCAGCACCAAAATAAGATACAAAGACAGTCTCAAAATGTTTCTCCCTACATAATTAAGAAACCGGTCACTGCCATGAATTTCAAAACTTAACAGATTCTTTTAGCTGCTCTATGTTCAAGAGGTGACACAGCTTAAGGGATCTTGAAAAGAACTGTTATTCCCCTAGATAAGACCATATGCAAAAAGAGAGAGAGAGAAGTCATCTTTTTTTTCCATCTTGGTGGTAAAGAAATAAAAAGGAAGGATGCTAGGATATGGTAAACACTACAGAAGACAGGACAGCATGTAATGCTCTCACAAGAAGCTCAATCCTGAAATACAGTTGAAGAGGATGAAAAAACAAACCATTTAGTAAGATCTACGCCTAAACCAATAGCTCCAATGCCAATTCCTGGGCCCCAGGGGGATCAAATTCAGTAGGGCTATGTTTGGAACCAGGGAATCTGCATTTTAACAAGTATTTCTTTGAGAAAGAAATAAAAGAAGTACAATACTTAGTGTGAGAGTAGTAAATGCACTTTATAATAAGTATAGATGAAATGGTACAATGAAGTTTATGATGATTCCTCCCCAACCCCAGTCATCTCTGGTAAACACTGTTAAATGTTTCTGCTTTTAGTTCTTCTGGTTGTAAACAGCCCCGACCCGTCCCCCAATTTTAAGAACTAAATATGGACTGCTCTTTTACAATATGGTTATATTTTAGATAAATTAGAATAATGAATATTTGAAATAGGGTAATTGCCTATTGGGTAAGTACGTGTTTTGTGCAAAATTTGAAATAGTTTAACTCCTGCCAAGAGTAATCAAGAACTGCATAATTTAAAGCTAGCAGGCAGTGTGTATGGCAACTGTGTTTATCTGTGTGCCTATGTGGCATGCCACTTTAGCCAGTAATCAGAGGTACAGTGGAACTTGTAATTACACCCTCCTGAATAATGGGAATTTGGATATGAAAAGTTTGGTGACTGGCTCCTGTCCTCTTGCAGCTGGCTCACCTTGCTCATTTCATTAACTCTGCACTGAGTTGTCTCCACATGTTAAGTGACTGAATTTTTTAGATCTCACTTAGGAAGTTATGGCAGAGTTTTATTTGCACCTGCCACCATTTAATAGTAGCTTGCGAACCATGCTGTTATTTAAATACACAGGAACGATGAGATGTGATTCAAGTGACTTTTATGTTATTTTAATCTTTAGAGTTATAATTTTAAAATAGATTTTATCCAGTAACAAGGTCATCTAAGCTTTCATTCAGTGGGAGCAAAAACCCAATTCTGAGAATTTTATTTTAGAACAGAAGTTAAATGAAATAAAGTACTATAAGGAGGCCACATGGCCATGTACCACGCTATTGATTTTGGAGAGAGCACTCTGCGAAATATTAGAGATAATTCTGAAAAAATTTAAGAGAGTATTAAAGCATATACAACTTGAAGTTTGCAAACATCATCTTATAATTGGGAACGAATATTGGAATGGGAAAAAACGCCATGGCTGCAAGACCATCGGCACCATAATGTGTCCTTAAGCTACAGAGATTGCTGATACCTGTGCTCTGAGATTGTGCCCCAGGATCTTACATGTATGCCTATGAAAAACCACTCATGAATTATGCATTCTTTGAATATATGGGATGTTTGGAAAATTATTCCTCTTTTCAATTTCTTGGTCATAAATGGCCTCCAGTTGTGAAATAATAAGAATTCAGCTCATTTATGTTATCTTCTTCTTCCTCCCAACTCCTCTAAGTTTGGGGTATTTATTATCATTATTTTCCAGTTTTGTTTTGGTTATCGTTGTTAACTTTAAATAGTATGCTATGCTATGCCTCAATTTATCATTCTAAAAACTTGAGTCACTATCTTGACTTCCCATTATAGAAGTTGTGGATTATCAGTGATACTATCCTTCTTCTCCTATTTCCTTCATTTTCTACTTCCACCTTCTGTCAGCTATACTTTTATATTATGAAGATTAATGTTTGCCTTTTTTCCCTGTAACATAACCAAGATCTTCCTTACTTTGTCCTTAGGGTGACTGTAAGAGTTTAAAATCAATCAGAGTACTTGCATTAAGACTATATCAATATTGTGCACTGCCAAGCTAAGTACAATGTTAGGACTGCTATTTCCTTTCCTATGAGGGCAATGTCATAACCTCTCATCTACTTCAAAGGAAAATGTTTTAGCACCACGTGGTAGTCTTTCTCTGACACTCCATTCAATATATTATAGCTCCTCAAAATTGGATCATAATAGTCTTAATCAGCCTTTTGTTTTTCTGGATTTCTTAATTGCCTATCTTTTTTATTGACTAAATATATACTTTATCTTATTCTCAAGGTTTTCTTATTGGTTGGTTGGTTGGTTTCCCTTCTCCTTCTCCTTCTTCTTCTTTTTAAGACTTTATTTATTACAGAGAGAGAGAGAGAGAGCACAAGCAGGGGGAGCCGGAAAGGGAGAAGCAGAGAGCCCAACTTGGGGATTGATCCCGGGAATCCAGGATCATGACCTGAGCTGAAGGCAGACGCTTAACTGACTGAGCAACCCACCTGCCCAGTTGGTTGATTTTCATTCTCTTAATCACATCATGAACTGCATGGAGTTCTCTTTTGCCCTGGAATCCTTCCCTTTGGAGTTCTCCATTCTCCTGCTCCAAAATGGAAGATTTTAGGGGTGCCTGGTGGCTCAGTCAGTCAAGCATTTGACTCTTGACTTCATCTCAGGGTCGTAAATTCAAGCCCCATATTGGGCTCCATGCTAGGAGTGGAGCCTACTTTAAAAAAAAAAAAAAGGAAGATTTTATATCATATTTGAATTCCTTTTCCTGTGTTAGATCCCCTGACTTCTTCTTTGTTGGATAACCTCCTCATTCTGCTGGAATACATATTCAAGTAACTTCTTAAGAAAGGGGTCCCAGGAAATAAACTTTCCCAGTGCTGGTTTATGTGAAATGCCTATGTTCTACTCTCACAGTTGATTGATAGGTTGGCTGAATATGGAAATTAGTTTCAAATTCAATTTCCCCCAGAATTGAAAGGACTACTCTATTATCTTCTAGCAGCCAGAGATGTTAATGAGAATTTGGCTGCTCAATTTTCATTCCTCTGTAGGTGGCCTAATTTTTCCCTCTGGAAGCTTTTAGAAAGTTTTATTTATTCTTAGAGTTCTAAAATTTTACAAAGTTGCATCCAAGTGGGTTATTTTCCCCACTTATTATAGTTGGCCCTTAGGAGACTCTTTTAATGTAAAGATGTATGTCCTTTTCCAGGAAATTTTCTTATATGATTTCTCTTTTACCATTCTTTCCCTTTCTGGATCTCGTATTACTTAGCTGTTGGATTTCTTAGACAGGTTTCTTCTTTTCTTTCATATTTCCCATCAGTGGTGGAGCATGCTATTTGTACCTCCATATCTTCTTCACTACTGTCGTCTTCTTTGTTCACATCAGTTCATTAAAATAATAATACTATTATTAACAAATGTGTCAGACTGCAGCAGAATCTTTGCTTTTACCACTCTGAGTGCCTGATCCAGAGACATGCCTACCCAAATCCTGTTGTAGGTAGCGTCCTCTTGGACAGATGATGCTGAAACTGTCAGGAGATGGATTTAAAAACAAAAGAAAACAAAATTAAAAAAACCTTACTGAAGTCCAATTGTAGTATTGCTTTCCCTTCTGCCAGGCTCATCAGTCTCTCATAGATAAAATTAAATTGGTCTGGCATAATTTGTACTTCACAAAATCACGTTGATTACTACTCAGTACCTTGTGCTCTTCTGGGTGGTCGCAAATTGATTGTTTGATGATTTGTTCTTGTATCTTCCCAGGTATCCAAGATAAGCTGAATAGTCTATAATTACTATGGTTGTGCTTTTCCCTGTTTAAAAAAAAAAAAAAAAAAAAAAAGGCAGGTACTCCATCTGCTGATTCTACTTGTCAGGACCTTCTCCTATCCAACCTTCCTTTTCTAAAATAAAGGCTGGTGGTCTTGCAATTACATCTGCCAATTCCTTAAGTACCCTGGGACGCAAGTAATCAGGCCCTGCTGATTTGAATGTCCTGAGCTCTCTGAAGTGCTCTTCAATCACTTCTTTCCCCTTGTTTGCCTTTGTACCTCCAATAAGATAGCACTTAATCTGGTTTAGTTTCCTTATCATTGCTGATTAAAAAGAAAAAAAAAACGGATTAAAAGCATAGTGAAAACCTCCGCTATTACAGTTATTTGTTAATAGTTTTTGTTTATCAGTAGTTGTTAATGGTTTTGTTTTGTTGATAGTTTTAATGATCATATTTTGCATCCTATAAATTCCTTCCTGTATTCTAACTTCTCTCCTTCGTGGCTTCCTTCCTTTTTCCCTCCCACCTTCACTCTCTCCTTCTTAAATTTCTTATACAGGCTAAAGTAAGGGGAAGGGAAGAAAAACAAAAGAGGCAAAGAGCTCCAGAATTTTATGGCAGAGACATTCACTAATCACAAAATATCCACATGCTCCATCAAATTTCCTGGCCTGCTTATAGTTGGGACAAGAGGCATGTGACCAGTTGTGGTCAATAGGTCCTCAGGAGCCATGAGTTAGCTCCCCATTGTCCTCTTTCCTCCTGCTCCACTAAACTGGAGGCCACATGTCCTAGCTGGTGTACCAACAAAATGCAAATGACTTGAACTGCTGAGTCACCACTGAACAGAGGCAGCACTGGGGAGCCATCAGACCCCCAGAGGACCACGTGTTAAGCTGCTAGAATTTTGAGGTTTGCTTTTGCAGGAGAGCCTACCCTATCTTCACTAATGCAGTAATGATTTCTGGATTAGTCAGATTATGCTAGGTTTTCCTAAGGGAACAAATTAACCCTGAAATCTAAGTGGCTTAACATAGCAAAGGTTTATTCTTATTTGTGATATGTGGTAGCTATTCTCCAAAGAGGGCCCCCAGTGACTCTTCCCTCCTCGAATCGCACCCTTGCATAGTCATCTCCCTCTCTGCCTCTGCACCAATCCCGTGACTCATAAGAAAATGTAGCAGAACTGATACTGTGACAGTTCTCAGCCTCAACCTTAGGAAATCCCGACAGCCTCTGTATTTGAAGTCACCCATGATGTAAAAGTCTGGCCGTCCTACTGCAGAGAGGCCACACACAGATGCCTAGAGAATGAGACTCCATGTGGAGAAGCACTGAGGTGCCAGACGTGACTGAAGAAGCCATCTTCAGTTCAATTCCATTCAGGCCTTCCAAGGACTCCAGCCCCAGCCACCATTTGACCACAATCACATGAAACCCAAAAGGAGAAGAGCAGAACTGTCCAGCAAAGACCAGCCAACTCACAGAATTGTGAGACAAGACAAGAAACTGTTTTAAGCCATTCTGTACGGGATGGCTGGTCAGGCAGTGATTGCTAACAGAAGCACAGCAGACAGGAAGTGTTGGTGTATGGGGGCTGGGCTCCACACAGACATTCATGGAACCATGTTGATACAGGTTGTTACCTTACATCTTATATCTGTACCATTGGGAACACGTGACTTCCTTTTTCCTTTTTTTTAAGATTTTATTTATTTATTTCAGAGAGAGAATGCACACAAGCAGGGGGTTGGGTCAAAGGGAGAGGGAGAAGCAGACTCCCCGCTTAGCAGGGAGCCAGATATGGGACTCGATCCCAGGACCACGAGATCATGACCTGAGTTTAAGGCAGGTGCTTAACAGACTGAGCCACCCAGGTGCCCCAGGAACACGTGACTTCCTTTACTGCAGTGGCAAGGCAAGAGAGGGCTGGGGATTGCCTTTCAATTTTTAAATGTTTCTGTCTCTGTTCCGAGTCCATTGGCCCAAGAGAAATGTTGATGAGCAAGCAGAAATTCAATGAGCATTAAATGTCCCTGCCACAGAATGTGCCACCTAAAATTTGTCTTTTTTTTCCCCTTAGTATTATAATAAGGTTTATCCAGGAATCATCCAAATACCTTTCCAAAAATTGTAAACAGTGGTGTGCAGGACTGGTTCATATAGCTCACAAGAGCCCACACTGAACATATCTCCTCTTAGCTCTGCATTCTGTAAGGTCATGTTGGTAGCATGAAATCAGTCATGGTGGAAATATTTACACCATAGAAACTGGCAAATGCTGTTAAGTCAGGGGGCCCTTGCCTGAGAGCTGTTTGTTACCTACACTCACTAGCTATACAAGATCTCAAATATACCTATTATTCGGCTGCCCCTGTATTCGCACATATTCATTTATTATTATAGATAGAATTTTAAAAACTTGCCATCAATGGTTTTATCTTTCTATTCCATATTTCAAATAACAGCTGAACCTATGAATTGAAGATGTTTGCACAAACCTGAGTAACCTTTAATAATAATAAAAAAGATGACAACTTGAAGCTTTCTACATGTAATCAGGTTGTGCATATTTTTATAGTTAACTTTGTTTTTGTACAGTATGGAAAACGTTGCCATAACGTAAGCACAAAACATACCTATTTTCAGCCAGCATCAACAAGGATGTAATCCTTCCAATAACTATTACATTTAATAACATTATCTTAGCTGCTGATTTATTCTGGAAGCTTCAGTACCATTTAGGTTTAGAATTTCTAAGAACAAATCTTTTCCTTTAAACCTTGTTGAAAGAGTTAATTCAGCTTCCTGTTCCAGTTCATCAACTCTTGCTCTCCTAGCCTTCACCCTCCACACATACACAATTGAGAGAAAGGCCATCAATAAGGCTCAAGCCTCTATCACGGGATATGAAGCAATAACATTTTAAATAGCACCTTGGAGGCCTGAAGGAGTTAATACATCTTTCGGCAGTGCCTACTTTACAGCTCTGGAGTATTCTGGATCCTGAAAACCAGGATCATTATTTATTAAAAGCATGAGAAGGATCCAGTTGGAGGGAAAACCTCATTCACCAAGCAAGAAAAAAGGATATGCTTACAAATAACACTGGAAAATAAGATGACCAGAAACTTTTGCTATAAGTAACAAGGGATTTGAACTTGGTCCATGCCTAATTATATGGTAAAATAAAATAAAAGATGGTTCTGGAATCAAGGACATAAGTCATCTTTAAAATGTTGCTTCCTAGGTAAAACCCAGTGAGACCACCTATGGATAATTCTTTCTAAATTTTTTTTATTTATTTGAGAGAGAGAGAAGAGCAATAGTGAGAGCACGTGGGGAGGAGGGGCAGAGGGAGAGGGAGAATCAGGCTCCCCCCTGCCTGAACAGGAAGCCTGAAGTGGGGGGAAGAGCTCGATCTCAGGACCCCGGGATCATGACCTGAGCCGAAAGCAGATGCTTAACTGACTGAGCCACCCAGGAACCCCTGGATAATTTTTTTTTAAGATTTTATTTATTTATTTGAGAGAGAGACAGAACATGAGTGGGGGGAGGACCAAGGGGAGAGGGACAAGCAGACTCCACACTGAGTGGGGAGCCCAACACAGGGCTCCATTCCAGGACCCTGAGACAATGACATGAGTCCAAGTCACACACTTAACCATCTGAGCCACCCAGGTGTCCCTACCTATGGATAAATTTGCCATTCATTAATTCAGAGTAGGAAGAAAAAGAATTCTCACTGTACCCACCAACCAGTGTATTTTCCATCACCACGTGGATAATTTTCTGGGAACTCTGATAACTTCTTGAGTTTCAGGGATTTTTCCATGTACGAATCAAGATTCTTTTGTGTACAAGTATGACTGATTCTATTCTCTAAAGATGTCCACACTAATATAAATTCTGGCATACACGCTCTTCTCCAAACATGATATTGACATTCCTTCATTGAGAGGCAAGGTCCCTTTGAACCTGGGGCGGGAGGTGGGGATCTACTGTCTCCACAAATAGGATGAGGCAGAAATAACACTGCATGACTTCGAGAACAGGTCATAAAAGGTGAGATGGCTTCCATCTGTCCCCTTCTCCTTGGGACCACTGCAGTGACCCCTTGGGAGGATTTCTATGGCGGCAGCATTCCCAAAAAGTTCTCTGGTTCATTTTCCTTAGTTCACTGCTGGTGCTCTTTCAAGTTTTACCCATTTCAATCCTGAACGGGGTGAACAGAGGCAAATCCTCTGGCTGGATTTCCCTAGGAGGAACCCGGCAAGACAGGAAGGTAAAGCAGGACGGACTTGCCACTGTGTTTGTTTTTTGCTGTGGTGGTTGTGTTGTGTTTTGCTTCACCACATCACCAGTCTTCGCTACCTAAATAGAAACACCCCGTGCAATCTTTGTCACGCCAGTATTATTTTAAGTAAACATAAGGAGGTGGGACTAAAGAAAATGGCTATTAATCAGAACTTCAGTCCTGAGCAGCATTCCCCACAACCAGGTGCCTTCAGAACCATCCAAGTTGAACAGTTGTTTGGAGGTCATCTGTAACCAAGGCGATCTGCAGTGGACAGGATCAAAAATGATTAGTTACCGCCTTCAGAATGCACGGTTACGGTCGTCTCCAGAGATTCCTATTCTGCAGCTCACTTCTGAATACTGCAGCAACAGATGAGCTGAGAGCCCATCGAAATGGGAGTGGTAAAAAAAAAAGTAAGGAAAATATTGCTTCTAATTACGCAAGCCTAATGCTCGAGTGATTGTCAAAAACAAAAATGAGAACAACAAAAAAATCAAAACCCTAAAGCAGGGTATTTTTTCCCCCTTCCTCCCTTCCTGCCTAATCAGCTTCCTGAGACCATGCTGATATATATTCCTCTTTCCTTTCAAATACAGAATTGAGTGCTTTGCCGCTTGGTTTCTCTCCTGTCCTTGCCAGGCCGGCCACAGCTAGTGAAGGGGGCAGGAAGGAGGTCTGTAACTCAGCAGTGAGTGGTAGAGGCACCACCCCCTTCCAGCTTAGGCACCCTACCCACCCTGCGCTGCAGCCTCAACACGTGGATGATGAGGCATCTCACCCACGTGGTCATTTCCAGGCAGGATCATCTAGCGGTTAAAGGCTTGTTGCCTAAATGCTTGGGTTTGAACCCTGGCTCAGCCACCTACCATGTGGTTTAACTCCTTTGTGCCTCAGCTTTCCCATCTGTAAAATGGTGATGATAATCATATCTACCTCCTAGAGCTGTGGCGGGATTAAACAAGTTAGTCTCTGTATAACACCAAACCAGGGCCCAGTACGTATTAACCACCCAATAAATGTTAGCTATTACTATTACCACCTAGGAATATTGCAAAATCATAATTACAACACAACACTGTATTTTATGGTCCTCTAGCTGCATACCATGAAATCACCATATAGACAAAAATTAGCCAGAACCTTCACCAGTTCAGTTCCTAAATAAACACTTTGTTTAGGAGTGATCCAAAATGTAACACCTTGGAGTGACTGAAGGCAGTGAAGACTAGCTGAGCTTCCAGGATTCTTTTTTGCCAGTAATCCTACTTCTAGGAATGCCATCTATGGAAATTTTCAAATATGCAAGCACAAGGTACAAAGAGGCTCACTGCAGCATTATTTATATAGTGAAGGAGACCCTGCCTACCTGTGGAACAATCTAAGAATGATTAAATAACACTACAAATATTATGCAGCCACCAAGAAGGGTGCTTTTGAAGAATTTTTAATGATTGGTAAATGCTCATGAAACAAAGCTAAGTAGAAAAGCCCGCTTCAACAGACCACATTTGGTAACTATGGACGCACATCTGCAGAGAAAACCGAACTCCAGGGAAATGCATCAGGATGTTCACAGTGGGGTTTCTGGGGGTGGAAGGACTTTATGCATGGTTTTTGTTTATATTCCTTGATATTTTTTGGTTTCACAAATTATTTTATATTTGAGGAAAACATTAAGTCATAAAGCTGAAACATTTAATAAAGACTTTTTCAGAAGACACACAGGGGACTAAGAGGAACTGAACCCATGTTTCCTAAATCCCTAGGTATTTCCTGTGTGTGTGTGTGTGTGTGTGTGTGTGTGTGTGTGTGTTAGCCCCAAACGATGCCAGATAACAGAAACAGGTGTTGCTATTCTTGAACTTACCTTTGCTTCGGAAAGAAAAACTGAGAAATTTCTTGGCTAAAAAACAAACAACAGAGAATGAGAAAGAGAGAGAGAGAGGTAGGTGAGGGCAGTTGGGGAGGACAGCAAGGGCTTCCTAAGGCATCAGGGTACAATTTGGCATTAACTAAATGCAACCATTTGTTTTCACAACATCGGGTAGAAACATCCTTGGCCCCTAGCAAAATGGAAGAGAGCCCTCTACCAGTTCTTTTGGAAGAAGTTTAAAAAAATGAAGCCCGGGGGGTAAAAAAAAAAAAAGAAAAGAAAAGAAAAAGAAAAAGAAAAGAAAGCAAAAGAATACTAATGCAAACAGGACATTCGTCAAGTCCAAATAGACAATTCCATGAATTCCCATGCCCCTGCACGCGGAGCCTTACTAATAAAGCTCCCTCTCTGAGTCCTGCACCCAAGGAAAGATTGCTAAGGAGAGCCGTACTCTGAAAGGGCTTGGAAGCGTCAGGGAATGTCAGTTTCACCAGAGGGCCACCTAATGCCCTTCAGCCAGGCCCCAAGTACTGCCCTCCGCCTGGGGGCCTTTCCCCTTCAGCCTTGTGCTCAGGAGGGCAGGGAGCCTTGTAGGAGCTGCGCTTTGGCCTGAGAGGCAAGATTAATAAAATTAGGATTATTTATGATACTGGAGTGATTTAATAATATTTTTCAAGAACCTGAAGGATTTATGTAGAGGAACTGCTGTTTTAGTAACTAAAGCCTTTTGGATGGACTCCAAGATAAACTAGTCTTGTCTGGTTTCCGCCCCGAGCCCCTCCACCTTTCCCAGTTTCTCTTGGCAGAGAATCTCCTCTACTTCGCTAAAGGGTGATGGTCAAGGAGATGACCTTCCTGGCTGCTTTCTCTATCCTCGTCCCACCTCAAAATGTCTCTCCGCTTCTCTTTGTTCCTTCAAATCTCAAAGGAAGAACCACGAGGGGAGGGAAGTAACATTTGCTGAATGCCTGCTACACGCCAGGAACTGGCAGATACATTACCTCATTTAATTCCCACAAACACCTTGTGAGGTAGGCATAATTATCCCTATTTTGCTTGTTAGGGGATAGAGGAAATTTATTCTTTTAGCAGCTGGTAGAAGAATTCCTCCTGGGGACGGAACCATCTTTGTGGGAAAATGCCTTAATCAGCCTCTTTGGGCTATAAAGCAGGGATATGGGGCAATGTGTAGAGAACTGGGGGTGGGGGGAGACCGGGGGCTCCTCACTCAGAAAGAAGAGGAGAGCAAGAGGTTTAGAAAAAGACTATGGGGTGGGGCGAGGGGCACAACACACTCCACTCTCCAAAGGGAAACTCTTCTAATCGCCAATAAATGTTCTAAACTTATGAAATGCTTGCCAAAAGAGAATTCTCAGAATGCGCTTTGTTGACATAGGGTGAAACAGACGCTCTGTGTGTGTCACCTGAAATGGTGATGGGTGGTACCAGAAGGATATATTTCCTCAATCGAAGAGTAGGAAGGCCCCACTTGACATCTGAGCTACATCAAGGGTGGGGCAGGGGGACTGAGCCTCAGAGAAGTCGATCGAGGTTACTGAGCTCAAACAGCAGTGATGAATACATGCATCACCAGCAGAGACTGAACTGACCCGGGTGTGTTCATCGCCAATGTCCTTTGTTTTTATTCTAATCTACAGGCCGCTGAGTGAGGTGGTTCTCTCCTTTCCAAGGCCAGCTCTTCCCCTGGTGTACTCCATCCAATCCTACTCATAGCACTGAATATTTATTGAGTGCCTACTGTATGCCAGGCATTGTTGCGTGCATTTACTCATTCATTCGGTCCTCACAACATCACTTTTATATTTGAGAATAATTATTCAGATTTCAGAAAGTGAGAATTGCTACTTAGAGAAGTGAAGACACCAGCTCAGGGTCCCACTGCTGGAAGTGATGAAACCAGACTGTTTTGTTCTCTCCTCTCATCCCTTCCCACCTCTATCAGGAATGCTTCCTCTAATTAATCCAATGAATTAACCCTTTCCTTCCCTACCACACCGTGGGCTGCACCCCGAGATGGGACCTGGTGGGGTGCACACAGATCATGCAGCTCAGCTCTGCTGAGCTCGGGTCAAAGTCATTCTCATAGCTCAGACTAGTAGTGTAACTTGGGGGTCGGCAAACCTTCTCTCTAAGGGGCCCAAGAGTAAACATTTTCGGCTTTATGGGCCGAAAATGATCTCTGAGGCCAACTACTTGACTCTGCCTTTGTAACATGAAAGCACCCAGAGACGTAAAGCCATGCGCACGGCTGTGTTCTAATAAGGCTTTATTTATGGACACTGAAATTTGAATTTCATATAATTTTTACGTGTCACGAAGTGTTATTCTTCTTTTGATTCCCCCCCCCCAACTATTTAAAAAGGTAAAAACCGTCCTCAGTGCAAGAGGCTCGTAAAAACTGGATAAAGGCTAGATTTGGCCCAGAGGTCACAGCTTGCTGACCTCTGGTTTTCGTAAAGGCTCCCTCCTTTGGGGTTCTGCATCCAGCTGGGCCTGCATGCAGGCCGAACAGCCTCTGGGGCTGGGCTTTGATCCTTCTTTCCTCTTGCCTATAAAACCACACATGTTCAGCTGCTGAGCTTCTGCACATTGCACTCTCATTAGGGGCTCTCCTCCAATGCTACAGCTTCTCCTCCTGAACCAGAAGAAAGGTTGTCTGCTGTCCCTGAAGGAGGTGGCCGTAAGATAAGACAGAGCTGCCATCACTTAGGTGACCCGGTGAAGCTAAGCTCCAGGGCAGGCGAAAGGAGTGTCACCCTAAGGCTAGGACAAGCTTTGAGAATAATATGCTTTCAAATAGACTGAACATCCTAGAAGGAAATCTCCAGGAAGGGTGGAGAAGACATTGCTAAGAATGACTCCAAGGAAGGAGTCCTGGAGCCCAAAATGGAAATGTCTTTCTTATCCCAGGAGGCCAAGACAAGAGGACAAGGGATGATAGGGCAGGTGAAGGACAGGAATGCAATTCAGCCCATTAGGGGACGGCTTAGGTACAGACCTAGAAAAATGATTAAAATGCACTAAGGAACAACTAAGAATAACTGCTAACATTTATTAACCATCTGCTATGTTCCAGGTACTATACTGCGGGGTTCTTTACATATATTATCTTACTTAACCCTTTTAACACTCTGGTAAAATAGGCATTTAAAAAAATCCCCTTGCATTTATTTAACAAAAACAAAAACAAATATTATCTTCTATGTAGCAGACACTGGGCTAGATGCTGAAGACAGGTGAACAAGCAAATGCAGAACTTGTACCTGCTCTCATAAAGATCATAGTCTATTACAGAAATCGGCACATTTTTGCTTTAAAGACACAGCATATATTTTACTAGGTCATAAAGTCTCTATTGCAACTACTACACTCTGCCAATGTCATTCAAAAATGGCCACAGATAATATGTAAAGAAGTGGACTTGCTCATGTTCCAATAAAACTTTATTTACAAAAACAGGGTGCAGGCCAAAGTTGGCTACAGTTTGCTGAACTTGCCTGGTCTAACAGGAGACAAACATTAGGCAAATAATTTCACAAATAATAACCATGAAGTGCTATCACATCGAAGTCCCTACCTATTCAGGGAGATCAGAGATTTCCTAGAGGGAGTTGACTTAGACCTAAATGCAGAAATTACCAAAGAGGGAGGCAAGAACTATTTCAGAGGAATCAGTATGTGCAAAGGACCTGTGGTAGAAGGGAGCATAACGAACACAGCTTAAAGAATCGTTTATGTGGCTGGAGCAGAAAGAGCGGGTGAATCTAAGATGGGGCTGAAAAAGGCACATAGGGCCCAGACCACAGAAAATCTTATGGATCTTACTAGGGAATTAAGTCTTGATTTAAGTACAGAAACTACGGCACAAGGAGTTAAGTAACATGCTCCAGGCAGTATAGCTAGTAAAGAATGAAGCTAGAAGCTTCGTCTGTTTACTTCCAGACCCAACTTTTGTATTCTCTTTGTTCACTTTGGTTTTGTTTGCCTTGTGTCTTTACAAACCCCCTTTATGAAATTCCAAAATCTCTCAGCAAAATGAAAAGGAAAGGGAATTTTGTCTACACCTAGGCCGGAAGGCTAGCCGAGCCCTGATTATCAGCTGAAAACCAAAGTAAACTGGGTAGAGGAGCCCTAGTTTGAGAGAAGGAAGTGCAAGCACTGGAGAGAGTTGTCCTGTCTATTCTCTTTCATCTCAAATGCCCCCTTATATGCAGCCTTATTAAATTGTCCTTATACTCTATGTCAAATAGTAGTCTTCACAATATTGCCAAATTCATTCTCTCTCTCTCTTTTTTTTATGATTTTATTTTTAAGTAATCTCTACACACAACATGGGGCTTGAACTTACAACCCCGAGATGAAGAGTTGCCAGCCAGGTGCCCTTCTGATGTTCCTTCTTGATCTAGCCCCTGCCCACGTCTCCAGCTCTGTCATCACTACTTCATTTGTCACCTTCCCCCTTTGAGAAAATTGAATGACTTGCTGCTCCATGAAAACTCCCTGCTCCCTCTTTCCTTCTGCTGGAAGGCCACCCCTGCCCTTTTGTCTGGATGTCTTCCTTCCCTTCCTGACGAATCAACTTGGAAATTAATTCCTCAGCCTTCCTGTTCCTCAGGGAAACTTTCAGACCTATTCTTCACCTCGCCTAAATGCTGTATTCCTCCTCTGTACTCACACGGCTCCCTGTGTTAACGGCTAACATCCTAAACTCCTGCTCATGGCCAGCCTCGCTTGCTGGCCTCTGAGCATGTGAGTTCTGTGACAGCAAAGAACTTCTCTGATAGGCATTTAGTATTTTCTATGTAGAGGTTAATTTGTTTAACATCATGTTCCATGTGGAGGTTAACTTGCTTAACTTGTTGTTAATCTACTTGTTTCTTCCTCCTAATTATTCTCATATTTCTCCTTGAGAGGTCCTTGAATCAGCAGCTCTCAAAGTGGGGTCCCTGGCCCAACAGCATCAGCATTACCTGAGAACCTGCTAGAAATGCAAATTCTCAAGCCTTCCTCCACCTGCGTAATCAGATGCTCTGGGGAGTGGCATCCAGCAATCCACGTTTTTAATAAGCCTGAGGTGATTCTGATGGTCTCTAAAGTTTGAGACCCACTGCCTTGTAGGAAATCATTGCTCATTAAATTGTTGTTGATCCCTGATGATAGTACCCACTCATTTTCAATCTGGAAAAGAAAAAGTCATTGAGGAAATGACAATGGAAGCTTTATGAGACTGGATTTTTGCAAAAGGAATTTTCTGACATGATAGTTCAAATACATAACTCGTTGAGAGAAGGCTCTCCTTCTCATGCCTTAAAAATAAGATTGATTCTCCTCTGTCTGGCTCAGTCTGGCTTGGGTGTGGTCTTGGAGAAGGGCAAGGGTTTGGACAAGATAACCCACTAGGTGCCTTCCAGTGCTCAGGGTCTCTGCTTCTAGGATATTCTATACACCACAAAAGAAATACAAGTTAGGGAGCAGGGCATCATTAGTAGGGGACTTTGGGCTTTCCACCCACAAGGAAGTATATGCTTTTATTCCCCTCATAAGTTGAGTCTGTGCCAGTCTATACTCATAAAGAGAGATGACCAGGACCTTTCGAGAGGTAATTGTTTGTTTTTAGGTCATAAAAATGAATCCTTGCATTGTTTTCAAAGGAACATGCTCTTCACGCAATCTATACAAACTGAATGACAAGTAGGTGAGGCCCAAGATTGGGAAGATAAAACTTCATTTGTTGATTTTTGGCCTGAGAGCTGAAACAATGGGACAAAGGAGTGGCTTGTTGGTATAAGCTCTATAAAACACAATAATATTAGTCATGTAAACAGAAGAAAATAGGAGAGGCTTAATGAGATAAATTACAGCAAGTCACCACATTAGGGATTAAAATATTCTGATAAAGCAAACACACTAAAAGGTCCAAAAGAAAGGATAAAGGGAAGAGCGATAACTTCAGATTTGGAAAACAATGGGTCCTTCTATCCAGGGAGCTGACAAGAGGAGCTTTCAGAGGCTGTCTGAGCTGACTGAGCGCCCATTAAGATCCTACTTTTCATCCAAAAAAAAAAAAAAAAAAAACAAAAAAAAACACCCTCTACTCAAACCACTGGCAGACAAAGCCAACACATTCTTTTCTTCTTTGCTTCCCTGTTCTTTTTTTTCCCCCTTCACAATTGCAAAGCAATCCATTTTGCTATATAAGTCTGTGAAGGGAATAAAAGCGTTCACAGGTTTCCAACTCTCTATTTGCATTCGCTAGATTTGTTGGCCTGACTTCCACAGTGTGAATCCGCGGCTGTTCTCAAGCTGGGGGGAGGGGGGGGCAAGAGCCAACTTCTCACTGTTTAAGATTGCCCATGTACCTGTGTGAACAGCAACTTTTCATAACCAATTTTATAAGGGCATTTGAACAACTGACGTATAGCACACGGATTTGTGCTATTTAAGCTAATAGTGCTGTAAGGTCTTGAGTAGATATTATATATTTCCAGAGCTGTCTTTATTCAGTGTACATCCAGAACTATGAAGAAATAGAACTTTTCCCAAAACTTGGAACGGGGAAATTCTCACTGGTTCATACTACCATAAACTTCTGGGCAATGGTGATGAGGTTGCCAAAAGCCAGTGAGCATTTAAAAAAACAACAGAATAAATAGTAGTAGTAATAATAACAACAACAATAATAATAATAAATAACCAAGCTATCAGACCTAGCTCAGGTCAAGAGCTGACAACACTACTGCTAGAATTAGAACTTCAGCTGAGCTTTTCAGGAATATTCCTCTTGGGTGTCAAAACTCAAGCCTCTGGGGAAAAACAAAACAGAATGAAAAACTCCAGCCGAGATATTTTCACAATACACTTTTGATGATTTGTTTGGTTGTTTTATTATTTTTATTATTTATTTTTAAGTAGGCCTCAAGCCCAACATGGGGTCTGGAACTCATGACCCTGAGATCAAGAGTTACATGTTCTGCTGACTGAGCCAGCCAGGCACCCGTTTGGCTGTTTTTAAAAGTAGTATGCATGCATCTGTTGTGGAAAATATTTTTAAAAATATTTAAAATGAAAACGAAAAAATTAAAATAGCCTTGATCATAAGACCTACATAAAGCCATATTTTGGTTTATTTCCTTCCAGGCTTTTTTGTTGGGCATATATTAAGACATGCACACACGTACCAATCCGCACAAGTAGTATCCAATACCATACTATGATATACTAATATCATACGCTACTGCATTAAGTACTTTCTTCACTTAATAATTACACATATTTCCTTGCCAATAAAAAATTTTAAGGCAAAGGTTGTAAATTGATAGCCAATGAAGAGGCTTGATTGGCTCACGCAGTGGTCAGCAAAGTGGAGCTGAGGGACAGCTAATCCCGGGAGACAGGGCCTGTGCTCTCTACTGAGGTCTCCACTACTCTGTTGTTCTCCATCTGAGACTGGCAGTTACTATTTCTAATTCCACGTGCACTCTTAAAAAAAAAAAAAAAAAAGCAATAGTATGGTTCACAGGAAAGTGAAATAATCCTTCTCTTCTTCGTGTCTCTACTTCATATCCAGACTACTTCACTCAGTTCTGTTACTGCTTGGCACCCAGGTTTGGGATCTTTTTACTAACGCGTGTTCTGTAAAAGCTTTAGAAAATACAGCAATGGGGCGCCTGGGTGGCTCAGTTGGTTAAGCGTCCGACTCTTGGTTTTGGCTCAGGTCATGATCTCAGGGTGAGACTGAGCCCCATGTCGGGCTCTGTGTTTAGTGGGGAGTCTGCTTAAGATTNNNCCGAAAATTTTTTTTTTTTTTTATAATCTTTTAAAAAAAAAAAAAAAAAAAAAAAAACCCAAAAAAGCCCCCCCCCCCCTGCCCCCCCCCCCCCCCCCCCCCCCCCCCCAAAAAAAAAAAAAAAAAAAAAAAAAAAAAAAAAAAAAAAATAAACAAAAAAAAAAAAAAAAAAAGAAAAAGAAAGAAAGAAAGAATGAAAGAAAGAAAGAAAGAAAGAAAGAAAGAAAGAAAGAAAGAAAGAAAGAAAGAAAATACAGCATTATGTGACCTCCATAATTTATTGAACCAAATCAGTGCTGTTGTATATTCAAGTTGTTTCCAGTTTGTTGATATTACCAATAATACTGGAAGGAACACCTTTTTACATAAATGTAAAAGAGAAGTTCCTAGAAGCAGAATTGATTTCGCAGGGCTGGAGTATTTTCTTTTTGATACATACTTCCAAATGCATTTCAGAAAACTTGCACCAGATGCATTCTACTAACAATGGGTGACTTTGCTTATTCCCTAGTCTCTATGCCAAAGCATTACTATACTTTTTGGTAAAAGTAGTTGCCAACTTGAGGAGTTAGAAGTGGCATTTCAGAGGGTGCCTGGGTAGCTCAGTCAGTTAAGAGTCTGCCTTCGGCTCAGGTTGTGATCTCAGGGTGCGGATCGAGCCCCGAGTTTGAGTTTGGCTCCCTGCTCAGCGGGGACTCTGCTTCTCCCTCTCCCTCTGCCCCTTCCCCTGTTCATGTGCTTGCTCTCTCTCTCAATAAAATCTTTTTAAAAAAGTGGCATTTCAGGCATTATGCTAAGTGAAATAAGTCAGAGAAAAACAAGTGCTGCATGATCTCACATGTGGAATTTTTTTAAATGGCATTTAAAAAGTAATGAAAATAAAAATGGCATTTTTAGGGGCACCTGGTTGGCTTAGTTAGAGAACATGCAACTCTTAATCTTGGGGTTGTGAGTTTGAGCCCCATGTTGGCTGTAGAGCCTACTTTATAAAAAAATATTTTTAATATATATTTCATACTCATTTTTTTCATATATAGACAACTATATTTTCTTTGGGACTCACCTATTCATGTGTTTGCTCATTTTCTACTAAATTATTCATAATTTTCTAAATGGATTACAAAAGTTCCATATATTAATGATATAATTTTACTTGGTCATATATGCTACAGGGTTTCCTCCATTCCCATTTTAATTTTGTGTGTGTGTGATTTTTTTTTTTTTTTTGGACATGCTTAAGTATTTAACATTCATGAAGTCAAACCTGGCCATGCTGTGTTTCCTTTCTTTGCTCGTATGCTTACAAAGTTTTTACCTTGTGACTGGGTAAGGTTTTATGTATATTTTCTCCTGTTGTTTTATGTTTTTTCCCTTTTACATTTATGCTTTTAGTATCCCTTTTCCCCTCTCAACAACATTGGCCAGGGCCCCATAGTGAAACTCCGCTTCTTGGCCATGGGGCCCTATATCACCCAGGGTTACCTCTTAACTTCTCATGCTTCTCTAACTCTTCTCCATCTCCCACAATAGCTCATTGCATATTCACAATCCTTTAAATATTACTTAGACTGACATATGCTTCACAAAATGATTTGGGGAATATCATAAAAACACAGTTGTTCTGCTCCCTGAGGTGGGACCTAGAAAAAATGCATTTTCACCAAGCACCTGAAAGAATTTTTTTGCAAAGTGATGAAGGAACTACTGGGCCGGCCCTTTTACCAATCTGCAATCTGTCTTTATCTATACCTCCATGTCTACACAGAACTACATCCACATCCATATCTGTGTAATACGCACTGAACACCTGTAGCTATCTCCCAGGTACCTCACACTCAATCCAAAGCACAATGCACTACCTCTCCACTCAAAACTGCTCATCCACTAACAACAAAAGGTTTCCCTGCCCCAGATCTGAATCAGTCATTTCTCCAAGGATCTCTAATATCTTTTATTGGATAATGGTATTTAGAAACTAAGATCTGGACACTGTATACCTACCATTATCTTGTCTTACTTTGAACTGTTTCCTCGGGACACAGTTCCAGCGGTGAGATTATTGGATTACAGAAGATGAAATATTTCATGGCTCTTGATTCAATATTGACAAAGGTACAACTAGTCCATTCATGGGCCCTGTTGGGACCATAGATCTTTGCCTCTCCTCCCTCAGCTGTGTCAGTTGCTAGTATTAAAGCGGTAGCATTATCTAATATTGTCCTCCTGATATTAGAAGTTCAGGGGAGAGTTCTGACATACAGCTCCTATCCCTGCCTTCTCTAGTTCCCCAGGGATCTTTGCTGATGGAGACAACAGACACACTCTGAACAAGAGCCAAATGGGGAAGAAAGAACTAGGTAGGCATGTGCACTAACCAGCTCCCACTCACGCCCCTTGTCCAAATCAGGGAGTGTCTGGTACATTTGCAGAGGAAGACGGGGCCAAGGCCAGGATGCGTAAGCAAGGCACTTGCATTTACCTCCTTAGCGTAAGCATCTTCAGAATGCACTGGGAAGACTAGCCTGAGCTTTCACGATGGCAGTGAAAAAGAGAATGATGGGCATGACTTCTGAACATTAATGAACAGTAACAACATCCACCAAAAATGTGTGGCCCAGATGAGCAAACCGAAGGGAATGGAGGATGGAGAGAAAGGTAGTCAAGAAGAGGGTAGAAAGGGGGCAGAAATGTGACTTCTCCTAGACTCCCTTTGAGTTACCATTTGCGACAAGAGGGGGATGGGATTCCCTCTCCTACAAGTGCTACCAGGCATACTCTCCAACCACGTTTACTCTTCCTTCCCTGACGTAAAGTCCACATTTGCTCACCCAAACTAAGACCAAAAGACACTTCGAGGCCCTTGGAAAGAGCAAGACTTGCTACAAGCTGTCTCGATTTCCTTAAGGGCCAGAAGTGAACAAGATGCCAGGACTATAACGCTGTATGTTAACTATACTGGAATTAAAATAAAAAGCTTAGCGGAGAAAAAAAGAAAAAGAAAAAAAAAAGAAAAGACAAAGATGCCAGGGAAGAATCAGAGGAGATATTGATCATCCTGATAAATCTTGTACTTGTCCCCAAAACATGCCACTACCATATTGCTGCTGGTGGTGAGCGCAAGAGAGATCTCCTCCTTTTATGGGTCTTCTGATGCTCCTGGGTGACAGGAACTCCTCACATCTCCAAACTGGACTGCTCTAAGTGCAGCTGCTTCAGTTAAACCCAGAGGTTAGGCCTTAGCTGAAGGGGTGGTCAGGAATCCACCCAAGAGGCAGCCAGCATCCGGACTAAGAACGCTGACTGTAAGGTGGTGAGATTTGGGGCTCAGTTTCCCATTTGTGAAACAGAGATGTGTTCCTCAGTGTTCTCTACAGTAACAGAACCAATAGGAGATATATAATGGGAGGGAGGGAGGGCGAGGATTATTACAGGAAATGGCTTGTGTGATTATGGAGGCTGAGAAGGCCACCTGCAAGCCAAAGCCAGTGGTGTCATTCGGTCGGATTCTAAAGGCCGGAGAACCAAGGGAGTTGATGGTGTAACTCTCAGTGAAAGGCCAAAGAGTGAACAGGATTGAGACCATGGTAGGGGTGGTGGGAGCGGTGATGGTGTAAATCCCAATCAGAGTCTGAGGACCAGCCGTGCTGTTAAAGGGCAGGAGAAGATGGATGTCTCAGATGAAGCGAAGAGCAAATTTGCCCTTCTACCTTTGTTGTTCTATGCAAGGCCTGAGCTGATTGGATGACATCCATTCACACTGGAGAGGGCAATCTTTTTTACTCAGTTGGCTTCAAATGCTAATCCCTTCCTGAAAGCCTGCCACAGTTACACCTAGAAATAATGCTTTACCAGCTCTCTGGGCACCCCCCTTAGCCCAGTCAAGATGACGCATAAGATTAACCCTCCAGGTGTTAACAGTGCCGACTTCTGAGTCATTGTGAGAAATAGCTGAATTCATATGTAAAGTAGTCAGAACAGTGAACTCAGGAACAAAGGTTAGAAGGTGATAATGATGATAATGGTGACTATGAAGGTGTCAAAAGGCATCTTCCCTCAACCTGCTGGTACTAAAATTGCCTCTGGCCACTGCTATAGCTTGAAAGCGGTCCCCAAACTATGCTTCAGGGGATGCTACTGTTTCAGGAGCTGGGCCAAAGTAATTTATTGCTACAACAGAGTAATGACAGTCTTCCCTGGCTCTCTCCACCAACTGCAGACCAAAGTTAAGTTAATGAATAGAATTTTTTAACTTAAATTTTCATCCCATTAGTTTTTACACCTTTAGTGCTAAGTGAGCATTCGGAAAGAATTAATGAGTAGAAAACAATTATTATTGGAAATGCTCAGAAACAGTCGCCCAGGCATAGCTTAATAGCCAGATTATTTTTCATGAAGATGTACCCAATTGTTTTTATTCTCAATTGTATAAATATGAGTTATTTTCTGCTAGTAAGAATAATTTGTATGAGAGAATGAAATACGTCAGTATTTGGTTTTGCCCTACCAAGAGGATAGTAGCGTCCAGGTTCAGGGCTAGCTGAGAGAATCTGGGTCCCCAACATGAGGTACTGAAGGCCTTCATGCCATCTCCAGGCACAGGGCTCCTCTCTCGTTCAGGGCTCACTGACCATAACACCCAGCTGACCATTAACATGTACTGTCCTACAGGGTTGGGGTTTTGTTGTTGTTGTTTTTTTTATTCATCATTTAAAGTATTAGTTTTTATTTCCCAGTTATACTTACACTCTCTGAAAGAAGAATTGACTTTTATATAGTTCCTATGTCTTCAATGTCTAGAAGAGAGCTATATTTTTAGTGTACATCTAAATAAACATATTGGTTAATAACTTGTTTCATGGAATGGACTATGCGTCAAAATTTTTAACTTCCATTACCACCCCCAAAATGAGATGTGGGGCAGCTAAGTCTTAATAGTTAAGGGACTGGAAAATGTCTGCCTACTAAAGCCCATAGTATGAGGTCTATAGCTGGAGTTTTATGAGTAGGGTATTAGCCCCTAAGAGTTGTTGCTGGGGGGGGGGGGACGACAAAAAACCCTGCTCTACCAAAGAAGTTCCATTCCCTTTAAAGGCTTGCTGGAGGCCATCACTACCAAATTGTAAATGATTTGCACTTTTCTGGGTCCTAACAAGAGGCTATTCCCCTACTGATTCCTTTTACATAGGAAAGAACTGTGGCTTTTGCTTTCTACATAGACCACTGAGCTAAACTTGGTGAAACTAAACGTAGCTTGAGATTCTTACTGGATATCTGTTGAGATTATGGAACTATACAGCAAACTATCCTATCAGGACATTTTTCAAGAAATGTGAATGACCCGGTTTACGGAAGGAAGGCTCTTTTTGCACCGGAAATAAACATTCTCAGCCTTAGCCTCTTCCACTCACAACGAACACCCCCTCCCCACCCACACCTTTCCCGACCACCATTTTGGCTGCTATACTCAACCCAAAGGGATGATGGAAATGAGAATACTTCATGCATAGAAAAGAATCTCCTACTTCCAGTCCAGTGCAGTTATGGACCTTCTAGTCCATGCTCATCTAGTCCACGCTCATACCAAAATGTATTATTTTGTCAACACACTGAGGGAAAAAGAGGGGTGTATTTCGAAGGACCTGTTTGAAGACATTGGATAACACTTGACAGACTGCAAATCCTTAACATGCCTCCCCATTTGACACTGAAGGAATTCTTATTGAGTGAAATTTAAGAAGAACTAAGTACCACCTCCTGCTTGTTAATTATTCCTTCTCCATCTCCCCTCCTCCAATCCTGGGAGCTCAGTACTGTTCACAGCATAAAGATAGGCTTTGTTCTATCTTCCCAAACAGAACTTTCCCTGAAATGGCTGCCATGGGGGAGGGAAAGCTGATAGGATTGGTGTAAATACAGATACAACAATGCTAAACATACTATGTTTTATAAATTGTAAGGTTATTTTTTTTTCAAGCCTAATTTGAGTAGCCAAGATTGTTTACCTGATGGTCTAATTTTTCCAGACTGGAAACAGCCACACCTAGAGAGAAAAATCCCTTCTTCTTTTCTTTCACTCACTCTTCTCATAAACACAGGTTTTATATTTCAATTTTTTCCATCTTTCTAAAGTAGGCCTGATTTCAAATGAAAGATTTCAAATGAAGAAAGACACATAGAAGAGGTCCTAAAGAGTCTCTTGGTAGACACAGAATTGTTGAATTTAAAGATAATTGAGTTTGACTTCTACCATATAACAGCAACCCACGGCCATTAGGATTCTTACTTAGACAGGGCTCATCAATTCTCACTAAACCTTATTCACAGATTTGAGAGACCTCGGCCATCACTAATAAAATAGATGATGTGAAAGGAAAGTCTCTGAGAGGAAAGTGGAAGTTCCCAGTTCAAAAATAATCATAGACCAGATCACACTCCTAAAAAAAAGTTCCGTCAATATCTAAATGACTTCCTAATTTCTATGTGTGTTTCTCAAGGTCTTTCCAACGCACAATTTCGTATTTGTTCAGTGAGATGGTGTAACATTCAGGAGGAGCCTAATTCCATTAAGCTCTCACTAGTTAGCTACATTTTTTTTTCCTTATTGTATTATCTAAAGGGGCAACACAGGGCATTTAGCCACCAAAAGCAACTGTTGTATGTTGTAATGAACCGTTGTTCATTATTTTTCATAGCCCTCCCGCCCCAAATTCCATTTTTACTTCCAAAAAGATATGTGTATTAGTGTTATTTCTTCTTGAGTATGAAACAGGCTGTGAGGGTATTGGGGGGGGGGTAGAGGGGGAAGGGCATTCAAGGTTAGTGGCTCCTGCCTTTCCCTGAGATCCACTTATCCTGTCCCCAGGAAATACCATGATGATGTACTTCTTGAGCCCTAGAGGACTGGGCTATGACCGGACTAGAGTTCCACAGAAAACCCCTTTGGAATCCAGGCTGCATCAGAGCAGAGGTGGTACTTTCCCAGCTAGGGTAGGGTCTTCATCAAGCTCCAGGCAAAAAAAGGGAAAGGGAACAAGGCTGTTAGGGCCAACCACTGTGTTAAAGACCTACTATTATCTCAGCTCATCTCCTTCAGTCTAGCAACCACCACGAGAAACCCAGTGCTATCATCCTGACTTTGTAAGTGAGGAGACTGGCCCAGAGAGTGGAAGTGGTATGCCCAAGCTCTTAGAGTAAGAAGCAGATAGGAATTCCATGTCAAGACCCTCTGTCTCTGACCCTGGTACTCTCTTTGTTACATGTTTGTTATGGGTTTTTTGTTTGTTTGCTTTGCTTTGTTTTGGTTTCGTTTCTTGGCGCGCGCGTGCGTGTGTGTGTGTGTGTGTGTGTGTGTGTGTGTGTGTTGGCAGGGAGGTGGATGAAGGGTACCCTAGGATGTGGGGGCTGGGATAGGGACTCGGAGAGGGAAAGGGAGGAGGCAGAAAAGGGCCAGCAGAGCAGAGAGTGACAAAAGGATATTCCCTGAAGAGCTTTGAATCCCACCGACTTGGAACTATGACTGACTTTAAGGCAGGGATTATGATTTATCGTTGTAAAAAGTGTAAAGGAAAGAAACAATCTGTCCTAATGTTATTGATTATAGTTTTGGGGTTAATGACTTCCCATAAGTCAGAGGTGTTAATCAAATTTAAAATTTCTATAGCTGTGCTGGTTCACTTTATGGCAATTTGGGCTAAGGGACAGCTCAGATAGCTGGTAAGACATTATTTCTGGGTGTGTCTGTGGGTGTGTTTCCGGAGATTAGCATTTGATTCAGTAGCCTGAGTAAAGAAGATCGTCCTCACTACTGCAAGTGGGTATCATCTAATCCATTAGGGGTCCCCCAAATAAAACAAAAAAAGGAGGAAGAACAGCAAATTCTCCTCTTTTCTTGAGCCGGGATATGAAGCTCCTAGTCCTCTTGCCTCCAGACTCCAAAACTTATACCAGTGGTCCCTCTGTTCTCAAGTCTCTATATGTGAACCGGATTATACCACTGGCTGTCTTGGTTCTCCAACTTGCCGATAGCAGATGGTGGGACTTCTCGGCCTCTGTAACTCCACAGCCCAGTTCCTAACTTCGGTTCCCTACTGGTTCTATTTCTCTAGAGAACCCTCACAGTATGACTGTGTAATTTAAAGCAGTGTTTTTAAACCAGGTGTTCCAGGTGTTGCAATGTGTGCTTGTGACCTGTATGTGTATGCGTGTGCATGTGTGAAAGACAGAGAACTAGACCGAGATTTAAAACATGTATTTCTTACTATGGTTTGTGGTCAAAGATCCTTGAAAGCCATTGATTTTAAGAGGGCTTTGGAGGCTAGAAATAAATCCATTCACATTCAACAGGCCAAATGTTTCCAGAACGTATTATCAGGGCCCTGACTACATGTCTACTGTCACCAGGACATCTCAAACCACTATTAATCACAGAACTATCTATGCCCCCCACCCAATTTTGTATTTTTATTTTTTTAAATGTTATCATTTGTAGAGCTGTACATAAGCAGTTGCCCTGCTGTCCTACTCGAGTTAAGACTCACGGTCCCCCTCATTCCTCTGCTACTGAGCCTGTCTTTATTTGCTGAACTACAATTTGGGGTATGGAATGGATGCTGCCAGAAAGCACACGTCTGAAAGTGGCTGCATTTCTCTGCTGGCGGGAACAATTCTAGAGCCCTGAGGCAGCTGTTAGCTCTGTTTGCAGGAATATAAATTCTTAAAGTATCAACCTTACCTCCAAAGTGCCAAGAGAAATCCTACCAAGCTTGTGGGCACAATACATATAAACGTCCTTCTATCCGTAGGTCAATGAGGGATGTGATTGAGTGAAAGGAGAGTGAGAAATGGTACCTAGGTACTCAGCTGTGGAAAGTGGTTCCTACTGAGCTCTTCCGAGTGCCAAGTACTGGGGTTCAAAACCAGCCCTCCCAACTGCGACTCTGGGAAAGTACTGGGCTTCAGGTTTCTTGTCAATAAAACACGGATGATAGTGGTACTTGCCTAATAGAAATGACGTGAGGGTCAAATGAGGTGATACAAACAAATAAAGCACTTAGAAGAATGTCTGACACATAGTAAGTCCTCAATAAACAAGGGTATGCACAAATTTAGGAAATGAATAGGATGAGAATCCACTGTTAAACTGATGAATGACCAAAGAAAGGAATCCTATTGACTCAAAGAGATTGGTAACATACACATAACATAAAATGTATCATCATAACCATTTTTAAATTAAACTTTTAAAAAAATTAAGTAGGCGCCACACCCAGCATGGAGCCCAACATGTGGCTCGAACTCACAAGCTGAGATCAAGACCTAAGCTAAGATCAGGAGTTGGATGCTTAACCAACTGAGCCACCCAGGCACCCCTTCACCCTTTTTAAGCACAGTTCAGTGGCATTAAGTACGTTCACATGGTTGTGGTGCCATCACCAGCATCCATCCAGAGGACGTCTTGCAAGACTGAGACATTGTACTTATTAGGCAGTAACTCCCCATTCCTTCCCCTCACCAGCCCCTGCCAACTGGACTTCCTGTTCACGAATTTGCTTACTTTGAGTGCCTCCTATAAGTGGAATCATACAGTATTTGTCTTTGTGACTGGCTTATTCCACTGAGCATAATGTCCTACAGGTTGGTCCACGTTGTAGCACGTGTCAGAATTTCCTTCCTTTTTAAGGCCCGTTGACTTTTTAACCTATCAATTGCTTTTTCCGAGTTTTCAGAACTTAAAGATGTAAATATGACGACACCCTCTCTCTCCAACAAAGGCAAATAACTTCTTGAAACACTCCCCAGAGTTACCTGGAGATACCTGTCTCCACAGAAATGCTAATTGGAAAACCAGTTTTCCTAAGAAAGGTATGATTCCTTGAGGCAGGCTGTTTACATTAATCAACATTCCTCTAATACTTGTCAGTGTTTTGTAACACTTTTTCAAGTGCCAATTGTAGCTTGCCAGTTCTTCTGAAGTGTGGAGGCTGTGAATGGGGAAACCAGAATGGTAACTCTGTCCCCTGGGGGCTTGTTCTGCTAGGGGGAAGCTGTAATTTTTATCATTTTCATTTTACACAATCATTGCTTAGGTGGACGGTGGCCAGAAATATTAGATGGACGGATTAGTCAGTGCGTGAAAAGTCTCGGTTTCCCTGTATCTTCCTATTTGCATCCCTGTGAGGTACTCAACTTTTTCGCTGAAAGTTGTGGATTTAATCTGTTCACACACCAACCAGAATCTGCTCACCACTGTCACAGAAATTTTTCCTTTCAATAAACATAATGGTGATAGGAAAAACAAAAACACGCGCAACAGCTACGATGGAAGAAAAAGAAAGGATAGATGGGACCTTCCAACTGTCAACTCTTAGATTATTCCTTGCCACTTTTCACGACTTTTGGGGAAATTATTTATTTATTAGCACATCGTAAATATGTGCCTCTGCGATTCTAGATGAACATAACATCAATGTCCGAGATTTAGTGCTGTTTTCATTTCTTTCCAGATTAATATTCCAAGCTTAGTACACAGAGGAATCATCTGATTCAGTATTGTAGTTCAAACTATTAAGGAGACTCCAAAATCAAACCAACAATTTTTAAATTTCGCTGCAAGTCTCAAGCAATGGAAAAGCCAGGGGAACCACTGTTTATAAGGGGAATTAAGGAATTAAAATACAATTTATTTGCCACTACCTCATTTTTAATATATAAAGTTTTCTTTTTTGTTTTATAGATTTTCTGGTGATTCCGAGCTTGATGGCCCACAAAATGATGCATCAGAGGATTGCTAATGTAATGTGTTAATTTATTTAAAGATTTCCATTTTATATTAATTGATAACTAAGGGTCATTCGAGACTGCAGGGAAAACAAACAAAAATAACAAATAACAAAAGAACTAAAAGATCAAGAGCAGAGTGGGTAAGCCTCTGGTTATTAGTGTGACAGCTTTTCCATGATCGGAGAAAAAAAACAAACACAACACCATTTTTTTCACACTTTTTAAAACTTGAAACATCATGAATCAATCTTTTAACTACAAAGGAAATTTCCATTTTGGCACACGAAGAAAAAAGATGTAACCCTAACCCTGAAATGGTTTTCCCACTTTTTATCATGAAAGATTTCAAACATACAGAAAAGTTGAAATACTAAAGGAGTAGTGACAGATTCTATCCCTAAATTCTGTGACCATAGACCCTTCAGCAAATTTGCTTTCTCTTTCTGCACACACACTTCTTATTTGCGGTTGCAGACATCATTTGAAGTTGCAGGCTTTACCAAGAATCTTCTCAGAACAACATCCTCCTACACAACCACGATTTTCTCACATCAAGAAAATTAACCATGATTCCATATTACCTAATATCTCGTCCACATTCAAATTGCCCAAGAAAGTCTTTCATAGTTGCTGGGGTTTTTTGTTTGTTTTTGTTTTTGTTTTAACAAGGAGCCAATAAAGATTTACATATTACATTTCCACCATGTGTCTTTGTTTTTAGGGAATAGTCCTCCCCATTCCCTTCCCCACACCCATAACTCTGGCTTTTTATTTTCATTTATTTGTTTGTTTATTTTAAAGTAGGCTCCACACTTAACTTGGGGCTTGAACTCACGACTCTGAGATTGAGAGTCCTATGCTCTAATGACAAAGTCAGCCAGTTGGAGTCACCCCTAACACTGACTTTTTAAAGAGCCCAGGCCAGTTGTTTTGTGAAATGTCCCAACATTCTGTATTTATGTCTTTTAACTTGTTCATCTAGGCCTAGAATTTCCATTCTAGAGATTGCAAAGACATCTGGAATACTGCTTAGCGTTCTAGCTCCTTATCTATTCCCAGAGCTCACCTGCCTTCAACCATGAGGAACACCAAGAGATCACAGATTAGCTGAACTCTAGCTTCAATTCTTCAAAGCAATTGCTAGTTTCAAGAAGAAAGGGTACTTAAACGATACTGCCAAAGCAAAAGCTCTTAAGGTCAAAGGAGAGGTGTCCTGGTTTAATGTTGACCTAGTAAGTCCTGGGTCATCACAGACAGCATTCAGGGGTCAAGGTCAGCTCTTGTTTTAGGTGAACATGTAGGAAGGATCAGCAAAGGTGCTTCCTTTAACTTCCTTTTGCCTACCAAATGACTCTTTGGCTTCTGTTAGGCTAAAGGTTAAACTGAAAAATTTTTTAAAAAGTGTATTATCTCAACTTTTATCTGACTTTAGAATGGGTTAGGGGTACCTGGGTGGCTCAGTTGGTTGGGCATCTGCCTTCGGCTCAGGTCATGATCTCGGGGTCCTGGGATCAAGCCCCATGTCGGGCTCCCTGCTTGGCAGACAGCCTGCTTCTCCCTCTCCCTCTGCCTGCCACTCCCCCTGCCTGTACTTTCTCTCTCCCTCTATCTGTAAAAAAAAAGAAAAAAGAAAAAAAGAAAAAAAAATCTGTAGAATAGGTTTAAAAAAGGTGGGGGCTTGCTAACTTCACTGAGACACATTGGCATGTTATGCTCTGAGCTCCAGGAAATATCTGATCTTGCCCCAAAATACTCTTTGCTTTTCAAGGGCAGCTCCCCAAGGACTTGGAGAGCTCTGACAGCAAGTCCCTCTGCTTGAACAATTTCAAGGAAAACTAATCATGACTCTATGTGAACACATAGGAGTGTGTCATCCATGTGTATGAGATGTAAACAGGCCTAGAAGGGGGCATTAATACGTGGGAGAAAATGATCCAGTGGCATTTGTGGCTGCACTTCTGTGATGGCTTATGGACACAGGCTGTTTTGGACTGGTACCTCTCTAGAAATACAGACTTAAATAAACAAAAGTTCAGCCTCCACCAAGGTGGTGTTTTTCTAGAGGCCAAGTGTTTTTAAAAAACTGTGATTGGCCAGCTAAGAAGTATCTCAGCCTGGTGCCTCAAATTCTCAAACAGTTTATTTGAATACCATGTGAATGGCTAATCTTCTACAAGTTTCGGGGCTTTAACAAGATAAACAAACGAGTGGCTGTGAAAGTAAACACTGCATTTCCTCCCAGGCTCATCCTTGGCTCCAAAATTCCACTCCCTCCATCCCTTTCACTAGCCCCAGCCTTCCCCTTCCCAAGCTTGGTCTCTTGTACCCCGTAGAAGTACTGAAATTGCAAAGGAGACATTTTTAATTATAAGTACTACAGTAATGAATTCAAGTACACTCGTTTATCATAAAGGGCTTTCCCATCTGTCTCTAAAGTATACTTAAAAAGGCTGTGTATTTGATAACATTAGCACCAAGCATCTTCCACATTACTGGTTTAGCATTTTAGACGTTCGCTTCCCGCCCCCCACCCCCCACCCCAAGACAACATACTGGTGGTTCCAAAAAAGGCACATTTATCTCTGTGTTTGGGAGTGCCTGTGTGGTCTCTTCCTAATTTATTTGCACTCTAATCCTCAGGGAGCGCATCCCAATCCCCGTAGGCAAAGGGAGATTAGGGAATGGGGCTGTCTGCTTCTCCCCACCCTGACAGAGAAGGGAAAACAACTTCCTCAAGTCCCTCAAGTTCATCTGGCCACTGTACAAATTGTTCTTGAGCATGGAGGGTTTCCAAAAGCCCTAATTAGCAACTCACAGCAAACATTTCTTTGCATTAGCTAATGATCCGGCTACACTTGTAAGCAAACAGAACCAACATATCTAATCAATGCTGAAAAACCAACCAAATGCCTATTAAACATCTGGATGTAATTTTCTAGTTAGAACAAAATGAAAACATATGCAGGTTCCTTTGATCTGCATCTTAACAAAGAAATTGTTGATAAAAAAGCATACTGGTCAGTCAATGTGTCATTTTCATAAACTCTACTCGTTTCTCTTCAAATGCTCCCAGTTTAATTTAGTTGGTTTCCTGCAATCTCTAATTTTACCATATTGTGTGAAACCGCAAGAGATTCTTTGGATGTGATTTTATTTGAGGTTTTACTGCTGCATGGATCTGCTACTGATTTTTTTTTCTTTCTTTCTTTGCTTTCTCTCCTCCATGCCCCACGCCCATCCTGCTCTTTTCTTTGGTAAAAGGCTGGGGGGAAAGGTTATAAAGCAATGCTGGGAAAATTCTTCAGGACCCTGCATTCTCGGGTTTAAGAAAACTGTTAGTTAAAAAAAAAAGTCAGATAAGAAAATGTATAAGCAATAACTCACAGCTAAAAGGAAGAGAAAATAACAAGTGATCTTCAGAAATTGACATACTCATTTCATAAAAAAGTATTAGATTTAAAAGATGCATAATTTCTATGACCAGCATCCACAGCTTTTTCTTTTCTTTCTTTTTTTTTTTTTTAAGATTTTATTTATTTATGTGACAGAGAGACAGCCAGTGAGAGAGGGAACACAGCAGGGGAGCGGGAGAGGAAGAAGCAGGCTCCCAGCGGAGGAGCCTGATGTGGGGCTCGATCCCAGAATGCCGGATCACGCCCTGAGCCGAAGGCAGATGCCCAATGACTGCGCCACTCAGGCGCCCCATCCACAGCTTTTTCTATCACGTCTAGAACCTACACAATATATAACATCTAGTTTTTCTGGTGACTTATGTCACTGGTTGAGTTGAAAATTCGATAGTCAGCAACAAACGAATGGAAATATACCCATACATGCATCAACGATAAACGATCTGGCAATCTTCTTGTTTCTTTGCAGAGGATAAAAAGGGGATTGTTTTTTTCAGAGATAATTTTCTATGGAAGCGGAGTACTTAATATAATTTCATGTAAAAACATCATCAACATATGAATATGTTAAAGGTAAAAAAGATTATGGTTAACAGACTTTAAATAGAAGATAGATTTCATGAGTAGGATTATTTTCTTTTAAACAGGCTGTAGACAATCTGCACATATATTATTTATTTAAAACATAAGATTAAAGCGACTTGATTGTTTAAACATCATCATTTGTAATGCAGTTTGATGAGAGTTTTGTAGCATAATTATTACAGGATGACAATCACAGAGAAAATATGACCTTGAAAAGGGGCCCAGCCTTCTTTCTCCCTTTGTCAAGGAGGATGGGATGCACTCGAAAACCAACCATATTTATGCACACAATTAAAGGTCTTCCAATTTAAAAATCATTACTCTTTCTTTTCTCCAGATACTACATTATAAGAAATTCAGAAGTTTCCTGTCTCAAAATATACCGTTTTAATTTCTCTGTTTAAACCCAATTACCAGTGTGTGCCAGTAAATCAAAGTAAAGCTTGGGTAAGCCAGGAAGAAGTGTCAGTTGCCTCAGCTGGCCCAGCACGCATAGGCATATTTGTGGCATTCAAGTTCCTTCTACACAGTCCTGGAGCTGATTATGGGATGAACTGACCACAGACTGACATACGGGGCCCAGTCACTAGATGAAGATTTCAAGGAACACAGGTTGCCAAAGGACAAAGCTTAGTTGCCCATGAATCATATTATTTCAAAAAGTCCCATATGTGGAACAAGCCCGCTCCAGTCATTATTCAATTTAACTTAGGAAAGAGGGACAGTGCTTGCTTCCTTTTCATTCTTCATGTTAGCAAAATGAATACTATAACCCCCCTTCCCAGCCCCACTTAATGAGAACACTGCAAAACCACATGCCGAACTTGTTTAAGAATTTACTGTGGCCTTGTACAGGCTGGCTAAAATTGCTCCTTTAATTTTTCATTTATAATTGATATTTGGGATTGATGCAATTATAGACAAATCAATATCATGCATATTTTAAAACAACTCCAACAGTGAGATGTATTACCTAAAATGATTCTTTTAATATTTCAAGAAAAAGGTCTCTGAGAAAGCAAATCTTCAAATAAAATGTATTTCTCTTTAAATAAATGCCTTTCCATAAGTCCCTTGAAAGTAAAATAATGAGACGTGGGGGTTATTAATACCCAAAACTTGTTAAGTATATTCCAATAGGATGAATGCTTGTCAAAGATGTGTCATTCTTACGTTAGAACTCACCACCATTTGGTTACAACAGCATTATTCACTCACGAATCGTGTGGAAATAGCTCAACCTAACTGCTCTTTAAACAGAAGTATAAATGCGGCAATACTGAAGGTTTGCTGCTGTGTGGTGTATTTGGAGAAATGGACAAAAACTGGAGATTTACACAGTATGCCCCATATTTGAAAACTCAAAATATCTTTTAGGACAAGCTCCACTCACAAGAATTTTAGCCAGATCATGTACCCAACGCTTCCCATTTAGCTCCTTACGCAGCTCAATCCCGAAGTATGGGGGGTAAGGGCGGGCAAGACAGGTTTTCAAGTCTCGAAGCTGTTTATCCCATTGTCTCCCTTTGTTTTTAGTAATTGGAAACAGAGTCCTAGTCATGTTGCTGAGAGGCCCCTAAAACTCTCAGCGGTCCCCTACCCCAAGACAGCGAAGTCGAAGACAAGGGCAGACCAGAGATTTCGCGCCGCCGGCAAAAGCCTCGCGACTGGGACGCGCGTGCCTTACCCTGGGCGCATCTTAGGGTATCCTTCCCGCCAAACGAAGGCAGGCCGACCTTTTGCAAAGTCCTTTGAAATACTCCAATAAAAGCCAATCCCTACCACCTTGGGTGCAAAGGGGGGCGTGAACATTAAAAGCCTAGTCTTAGACGGCGGTGTACGTACGCCAGCCAATGCGCTGCCGCATTTTCCACCAAATGCACAGTCCACTCCTTCTCACGAAAAGGCAGCTCAAGGAAAAACAATCCTCAGAGAAATTTTTGAATGTGACCTTACTTTCAAAACAGGAGCATCAAACAAGGGGCAAGCACTGAAAGACGCATTTGGCTCGAACTACCAACCCCCCGCCCCCATAAGAAACTACGCGGTTAGTCTCTGAGTTACTTTCACTGAGATCTGAGGATTTCCATTAAAGGGAAAAGTGAACAAGTGGCAGGATTTTTGCAAACTCGAGCCCCCAGCTTCCGCGGCAGCACGCTCGCCGGTCCCTCCCGCTCGCGCGCGCCCGCGCGCACCCTCTCCAGCCCCACGTTACTTTGATTGACAGCCCGGCTCCGCCGCTCTCCTTCCCACCGACCTTCCCATCCTCGGTGCCAATCTCCGCGTCTCGCCTCTTCCCATTGGCTGGTTTCGGCGTCCCGCGGCTCCTCCAGGAACAGTTCCTCACCGAGCCCGGGAGGACGCGGCTGGCGGAGGAGGGGTGGGGGGGTGGGAGGGGAGACCGGGGAGACAGCGGAGATGGAAGCTAGTAGGGTGGGAGAGGAGGGGGAAGACGGCCCGTCCAGTGCTGCGCTGCCATAGGCTTCGGGCAGGCGTCGCGTCAGCACCCCACGTTGGGCGTGGCGCACGCGATTGGCTGGCGCACGCTTCCTGTTTCCTCTCCCCCGCTACCGCCCGGACTCACGTCCCCCGCCGGCTCTGCGTTCCCGCCCCCCGCCCGCGCTGGGCTGGGCGGGGCCGGCGCTGGTTAGCTCCGGAGTGTGAAACCGCGTGTTAATGTAACCGGCGCGAGAGGCGCGGGCGGCGGCGGCGGGAGCGGCGGCTGCAGGAGCAGCAGCAGCGGCGAGTACCCTGTGCCCCGCGTCCCCGAAGCAGCCGACTGCGCCACCCCCACCCTCTCACGGCCGGGCGGGACCCGTGCCACCAGCCCGGACCTCAGCCGGCCCGCGCCGACTTAATCCTCCCGCGACTACTCCGGACGCGTCCGCGGAGTTTGCCGGCCGGAGAGGGAGGCCGAGCGGCGGAGCGCACTCCTGCTTTAGCCCCCGCCCACCATCTCGTGGATGTCGACCCCCGGGTCGTGAGAGAACTTTGCAGCGGGCTGGAGCGCCCTTTGCGGAGAGGCAGACGAAGGGAAGGAAAGAAAGAGGGCCCAGGAAGGGGCTTGGAGGAAGAGTCCGGAGCGGCCGGGCGGGCCGTGCGGGGCGAGTGCGCGCGGGGCGCGGCGCCCGGATGCGCCCCGGGCTCGAGGAGCAGCGGGCGACTGCGGGACTGCGCTCCGCGGTGTAGCCCCGCCGGGCCAGGAGGGTTTGTGCAACCGCGGAGAACACCGAGTGTTGGTCGTACGGGGCGTGCCGAGCCGCCTCCCGGCGCGCCCTCCGCACTTTCCCCGCTTCGTCGTCATCCCGCGCTCCTCCGCCCCGGCTGGGGCTGCGGAGCGCCAGGCGCGGAACCTCCGCCGCCCGGACCTCGCTCCTCACCGCCTCCGGGGAACCGACGAGCGCCCGGCTGAAGGCGCTGCCCTGACCCGCAGCGGTTGGTCCCGAACGTCGTCAGGTTTGTTCGTGTGGGGTTAGCCGGGGGCGCCGGGCCACCTGCACCTCGCCCGCGGCCGGTGCCGCGGGGAAAACCCGGAGAGGAGGCGGACCGGGAGAAGAGCGAAGAAAAGCAGCCCGCCTGGATTTGTTTGCTCGGGACGGGTGCCGCGTACGGGGATCGCCGAGGGGAGCGCGGCCGGAGTTACCGCGCCCCCACCTCCCCGCCCGGGCAGCGGAGGCCCGCGGGTTGGATCATAGCCCCCGCGCCCTCTTCTCGGGCGCCGGCGTCACCGCGCAGGTTCTTGGTACAGCCGGGCCCCCGGTGCCCCGCGATGTGGCCCTGAGCGAGGGAACCCGCACCGGCGGGAGCAGGAGCAGCTGGGCGCCGAGTGGCCGGTGCGCCCCGCCGAGCGCGCCTGCGTGCGTTGCCAGCGCGCTCCTCGCGCTCCCGGTTTCTGCCTGGCTTCTCGGCTTAATTTTCCTCGGCGGGATTAAAGTTGGAAATTGAGCGGAGAATTGAGTTGCCCGGAAACAGAGCTACGGCCGCCGCCAGAGCGATGTTCCCGCAGAGCCGGCACCCGGTGAGGCGCGGCAGGATGCTGGGTGGAGGGCCAAAGCATTGGGTTGGGGGTGGGGTGGGGATCGGCGCTCTTCCTATGTTGTAAGGAGACTGGTGTCTGCTACATTCTGGACGACCCCCCCCCCCCACCCCAGCCTCTAGGAGTGCAAGGCTGGGGCGGGTCCGGACCCTCCCCTCCTGGTGTGGGGAGTGAGCTGAAACTCTCAATTTTTTCCCTTTACTCCGGGCCCCCTCCGAGTTGACGTCTAGACAGGGCGGGCGGGGGCACCCGGCGGGGCTGGGGTTTCTTTCCCGTAGCGACAGCTCCCCTACCACCTCCCCCGAGATGGGTAGGGCGCCCCCCCCTTTGTTTCTCGTCTCGCCTATTTACATGTCAATGCAGCCCCCGTTCCAGTGCGCCTGGAGGTGGCCCCGGCGACTCTGGGAACGAGGAGCGTTAGGGAGTTGTTTTTCTCCTCTGATCCCCGGGGTCATTATCGCCCCTGTGGGGAGAGGTTGGTGGCTACGACGACAATTTGGCCTGGTCTTCCCCGGCCGCCGGGGAGCCCCTGTCCCTCCAGCCGGTGACCCGGGCGCACGTACCACGACCCGCCCTGGAGCACGGAAGAGGCTCGGAATCTGGTGGCTCCAGACCGGGCGAGGGTCCACTTTCTCCCCGCATAAAGTGCAGCGCAAACTCGAGTTCAGGGCTCCGTTTTCCGCCACTTTTAACTTTATTTTTTGTTTATGTCCCACCCACTTCTCCGTCCTCTGACTTACTGCTTTATTTATCTACCCGCATCCCTGTCCCGCGGTTCCCCTCGCCGGTCGCCCCCAGACGCCGCACCAGGCTGCAGGCCAGCCCTTCAAGTTCACTATCCCGGAGTCCCTGGACCGGATTAAAGAGGAATTCCAGTTCCTGCAGGCCCAGTATCACAGGTGCGTGTCCGGCCGCGCCGGGCGAGTGGTAGCCTGGGGGCAGCCCCAGCCCCTCCTCGCCCAGCCTGGTGGCTGTGGCAGCTGTACTTAGTACTTGCGTCCAGGCGGTGGCGTGTGGAGTCGCAGTTAAGACCTGTCATTCAAGTTACCCCCTTTCTAGGTTCTTCCCGGGCCGCCTCTTCTCTAGTCTCCTCCTCCTACCATTGTTTCCCTTTTGCCCGTTTGCTGCTGTTCCAGGGAGCCTTTTTTTTTTTTTTTTTTTTGAGTATTTAGGAGTTGCATGAGAACCGTCAATATTTGCACTTCGTTTATTTATTTTGCAACAGGCTGAGCTGAAACCTTGGTTCAATCGATGCCCCAGCCCCGGAGTGCAGGTTTGGGGAGGCAGAGCCCGTGTTGAAATCGCTCTTTGCCATACTAGAGGATTGTGTTGTCTGAGGCAAAGTCCATTGTGGAAGGCTAGATGCTGTTAGCTGTGCCCAACGTTGGTGATGAAGAGGGAGGTGGATACGTGCAGGGAAAGCTCCCCTGCTTTGTCGTCATTCTGGGTTGGTTTGGGCAGGACAGGGGACTGGAGTCTCATTTATATATATCCCAGCTTAGTCTCTTCATCTAATGAGACCTACTTCAAAAGATTTGTAAATGAAAAGTGATTGGAAAGCATCCTGTCCATAGTGGATTTTCCAGAAATGGTAGTTTCTTCCCTTGTTCCTATGAAGTCTTCGCTGATTAGAGCTAAGAAATAACTGTGTAATGACAGTTTTTATTTTTGTCATGCTTGAGAAAAAGCACACATGCTTGGGTGTGAATTTTCTTATTTTGTTAGAGGTTTTTCTGATTATTGACCTTTTGTCTGCTCGAAGATCATAATCTCTGGAACTTGAGGCATACCTGCCCACACTGTGTTTACCAAGCAGGGAGGACTTCAATCCACTTTATTGCAGTAGCTGCTTCACATATTTTGGCAGGGATTTAAAAACCGAAGATTTTAAAAGGGACCAACAATTGTGGCAGTAACTTTACAAGTACAGTTTTCAAACCTAGAGACTATTTGAGCTGGCAGAGATGGGACAGCCTATGTCTGACGCTGAACATTGTGCAAAGGCCAGATATTAGTGGAGTCCAATGGAGCAAACTGGTGCGGGGAAGTAGGAGTGAACAGATGAGTAGGAGGGGAAATCAGTCTTCTGGGGTAGATCAGAGGTTTTGACAGATTTTTCATTCTTGGCATCTGACCAGGTATGCACCAAGAAGAAAAAGAATAGTAGCTGAGTGGAGACCCTGTGCTGTTCACCTTACCCCTTTTCCCTATAAAATGCAAGGACAAAGCTTTTGCATGTTTACCTAGATAGTTTATGGCTTTTCCAAATTGGTCTGTGTTTTTACTTGAAGTGCAAATATGTGAGGCAGATGTTAAAACAAGTGACATAATGTTTACATTAAGTTCCCTGTTTTGTTTTTGTAGCCTTAAATTGGAATGTGAGAAACTGGCAAGTGAAAAGACAGAAATGCAGAGGCACTATGTGATGGTAGGTATCAGAGATTAGACTTTTCTCCTTTTCATGTAAGATTAGCAAATATGTGTTCCTAGCATTGCAAAACGTGAGTTAACGAAATGCTTGATTTGTTTTTTATTTTTGCAGTATTATGAAATGTCATATGGATTAAACATAGAAATGCATAAACAGGTAAGCTTTAGTTAAATCTCCAGTTGAAATGAGAAATCAGTCATTATGATTCTATAAAACTGGCTTTGTCCTCAGTGGTGGGGGGATTTGTATGCCATTTTCTTGCCTTGGTTTCCCTTCCTGTGAGTTGGTGGTAGTATTTTGCAGAAGGGTGGCTTCTTGACGATTATGGAATCTTTAAATGACTAGGTGAGAGGTGCTTTGGAAATGTGAACCAACCTGTTTCTAGGCTGATAGAAATTGAGTCTCTTAGTTGACTTTTCCACCTGGGTAGATTCTCCTCTTGAAAGATCTGGATATCCCGTAGAGTTCTGAAATTCAGAATAGCTTGTTTTTTTTGCCGGTTTGGACAGCAGTGTGGTCCTGCAGGGGAAAGAAGGATATTCAGGAGTTCCTTAAGCAAGTTAAACATGCTGGTATACGACTAACTGTGGGGATCTCTTCATGCTTTGGGTTGCATAAAGTGACATGATTAGTGGGTTATTAGCAGACATCTTTTTGAAAAATTTCTCAATTGATGCAGATTTGGAGGTGAAAAAGCATTCTTTTATGGCCACAGCATATGTTGGGAGTTGCTTCAGTCCTAGTGGTTTTAAAAGCATGAAAAGATTAGTGACTGGAAAGCTCTAGCTATGACTATGAGTTTGCAAGTTCCCATAAAATTCACACTTATGGCTACTATAATGGTGTATAAAAAGAGTATTGAGCTGGAACAAGGCACTAAGGACCTCATAAGAGAAGAAAAGCTAAATGATTGCTCAGCCCAAAGGACCCTCGATTGAGTAGTCATTGTCTGCCAAAGAAAGCATTAATGGCAGGGTGTAAGTATTCTGGAGATATGCTGACATTCACTTTTTCATCAAGACGCTGGTACAATAAGTCTTTTAGAAATCGATTGCCTCTTAAAAAATTATCATCAGATGAAGTTGCACAGTTGGACACATTTCAAAGTGCAACAATACAATTCTTACTTGATGTATATGTGCTATTTCATCTCAAACCCTTGTTTCATTAAATTAAAGAGCATGGCTGACCGGCTGGGGCACAGTGGAGAAATTGATTAGTTCAGCCTTCAGATCTTCCTTATATTCAAAGACTTTCATTAAGCAAGTGTGTTTCAGAGTTGAATTCTGCTTTTGTAACTCCACACTCTTTGATTTTTAATTCATCATAGATTTCATAATGTTAAGTCGTGTACATTAGATCTGTTCTCAGATATGTGTTTGGAAAGGGATAGTTAGGTTCAAGGCCTTTCATTAATAATATAATTGGGTCTTTAAAATGCTGATTTTATTCTGATTTGCAAAATTGGTAGCCTAGATTACGTTGGGCTTGTGCCTTTGTTTTTTGTGTGTTTTAATGGCTAGTGCCTGATTGAGGCAGTTGTAACTTGTTGATAGTAATTGGGCCAGAAGATCTATGGTCATTTACATGAATTATGCAAATAAACTGGGTGAAGGAGTTGTAACCTGCCACTTTTTTTTTTTAAGTTACCCCAAAGGCACATTTTTTTGCTAACAAAAATTCTAGAAGGGTAAGAGAAGACTGCGCTTTTTCTTAAACTTCTAAACTCAAAGGATTTAATAACTTCACCAACTCTTTTACAAGGAAACACCACCTCTGTGTGATGCTGTATGCTGGTACAGGATTTATTAGGGAGGTAAAGGAAGTGTGTAATTCTTCTGGGTTCCTGTAGGTTACATGGTTACATGACCTCTTCTTTATCGAGTAGGAAGAAGGAAGAAGGGGCGAAGAGGGTCAGGAGCCCCATGGTGTGAAAATAGGTTTCTAATGAGTTTCTATACACTATTGGGCATTTGTGGGTAATATTGTCCATCCAGGAGCCAGTATGCATTAATAATATGCTGTGTATAATTGGCTCGGTAATTTGAAAAATGTGAAAAGCTGAGAGATGCCATGTTCTTCATAGTAGGGTATTAAGCCCCCTGAAATTTAGTTTATATTGTAAATGCTGACAGACCCTTAACTAGAGTGGTGTGCAAAGCAGTGCTGTAATTCAGTTTAAAGTGGCCTTACATTTGAAAAACATCCTTCTGAATGTCACACATTAATAATAAGTTCTGAGGAGGCATTTGGTGCAGCTAGTAATCATAATTCTTATTAAAACTGGTGACGTCTGGCCCCCAGGGTGTAGCCAGGCTCAAATTGATGCTTTTTGCCGCCTGATCACCAGCACGGCCTAAGTGCTCATTATATTGTAGAGAGGGTCTTTGGAGCTCTCATTAGATTTGACAGGAATTCTCTCTGGGGGGAAACTGGGCATTAGCGAGACTCCTGACAGGCTGAAATTAGTCCTGCTTTATGGCTTATAACCAAATGCTAGCAAGGCATCATCAGGGGACACAAAAAATTGTCATTTCTGACAACATCTTTGTTACTGAAAAAAATGCAGCGATGGGGAAACTTTCCACGGAGAGAGCTTTAATGTTGTTAAGATTTGTCTGCAGTGTGACGACCGCTCCCTCTCCCCACCTTTCAGCGGGTTTGTCGAAGGAGTGAGTTTTAGAGATTTCAGTGTCAATCTCACCACTGACTTTTCCGTCTGGAAGTTTTAAAGTGGAAGCGGGTCCAAATCGAGAATGGTATAATTGTGGTTTCCTTACTTGGTTTGGTGCCCACAGTCCATGTTTATGTTGTGTCAACACTTCCTGATAAGCCTTCCCCTCACTTTTTCTGCTCCCATATGTGGCTAGTTACTGAAAAGTCAGTGCACTAAGGATGGTAACGGGTACTTAATTTTTTTTTACGGTAGCATTAAGACAGTTTTTTTTTTTCCTTTTTCCTTTTTTTTTTTTTCTTTTTTCTTTTTTGAGGGGTGCCTAGGTGGCTCAGTCGGTTAAGCATCCGACTCTTGATTTTGGCTCCTGTCATGATATCAGGATTCTGGGATTGAGCTCCTGTCTTGTTCCTTGCTCAGTGGGGAGTCTACTTGAGGTTCCCTCTCCCTCTCCCAGTGCCCCTCCCCCTCACACGGGTGTTTTCTCTCTCTCTCTCAAAATAAAAATCTTTTAAAAAAAGACAGTTATTTTTTGTTGTTGTTTTTGTTTGTGTCTTTTATAGATCTCTGCCTGTCTATCTCTCTCCAGGTAGATTGTAAACTCTAGGTATATCTATCCAGGAGAGGTAGACACATCTCCTGAAACCTCGAGGCAATTCTGCGGCCACCAGGGCGTTAGGGTGTGTTAGGAAACAGCAGGTGAACGTGAGTCTGGTTGTTTTGAGGGCTGTGCCTGGTGTGTTTGGCAGTGTGATCGTTCAAGTTTTGTTTTCTGTCATGTGCTGTGGTATGACCTCGTGTGATATTTTTGGAACAAGATGCACTGTAAATACATACCTAAGCCTTACTTATTCCACTAGTGTATCTCTTCAGGCTGCTGATGAAGCCATGCCCTAAGTTGTCTTTGGTGGCGTGCGTTTGTACAGCACATAACAGTCTTCAGAAGGGATTTGCCTCTTCCTGTGAGGTAGGCTGGGGAGGTGTTTTGCTCTGCCTGCGGCTTTGGGCATGTGTTCAGAGTCCAGGATTTGTCAAGGCCAGGTTTCTGCTGAAGCTGGAGTGTGGGTCACCTGGTCCCTAGAATTCAGTGCCACTCTACTTTCCCCAGCCCCCTGCCATTGGGGGACGAGGCCAGTGGTGGACCCTGCTTTGAGCCCATGTGTGGTGATCCAGTCAGCCTGGCTGCATGTCTCTCCTGTTCTTGCTCTTTGTGCTGGCAAGTTCGCGGTGCACAATCACGTCCGGGCTAGATGCATGTTCGAAGAATTCACGAAAATCAGCAGTACTAACTGGCCTATGGAGGTCACAGCCATGGGTAGGTAGAGAGTCGTAGCCAACCGAGCACTACTATCTGCAGGTTAAAAAATGTCTAAGAACAAAAGAGAATTGTAAAGTGTTGTCAGGACTCCTGGTTGAGGCCCAGGGCATAGCGAGTGTGATCAGTCACTTTGTCTCTCTGTGCCTCTATTCTTCTGAAGAGCGGGCAGAGTGAGCGCTCGGGGCTCTCCAGGGCGGCCAAGAATTTAAAAATAAATGAAAGGACTCGCTCGGGAAGAAAAGACACATTCTGCAGTGCTGGTTGTGGGGTGGGGAAGGAGAGGAGAAAGAGAAACAGAGGAGAGCTTAACATACCCAAGTGCCATGTGATGTTTCAGCCAGCACGGTATCTCAGACCACGTAAATTTCGGAGTGAAACCGCTTTCACAGTTTTGATGTGTGCTTTTTAAGTTTCTCTTAAAAAATAAATTGTTCTCTGGTAGCGTTTTTAAAGTGCCTAGGTGGAACCGTTAGGGGTTCACCTGCAGGTTAATCCCTTAGATGTGACCCTTACTATTTGTCTGCAAGTCTTACCTTTCTTCCTGCTTTTTAACCACGTGTGTTTTCCATCTACAGTTTCTCACTTTGAGATTTTTTTTTTCCCCCTAAGTCCAAGTCTCAGAATGGGAAAAAAACTATCTGGAGTACTTGCACTTAGAGTTAAGCTCCACCAGGTGTTAATTACCTTGTAATACAAAGGGACTATGCTGTCATCAGGATTGGAGTGGTCCCCAACTTCACTTCATTAGCAAGGCCTGCCCTTCACAAGCTTCAGTGGAAAGAGATAAAGCTCCCTGTGTGTTTAGAATCCAGATTTTGAGGCACGAGATTAGCCTTTGTTTTTTATCAGCAAGCAGGGGGCTTCCTCCCTACTTTCTATCACCCTACTCAACCCCTTCAACAGTTGGCTAGTTCGTGGTTACTATCCAGAGGTGAGGTGAGGGATGCATTGTCTCGGGCACAGAATTTAAGGCAGGGGTCAAAAAAGCATAGTTCTTCAGATAAAAAGTATTTTTAAAATTCAAAATTAATGCCAGAAGACACTATGAGGCACAAAATATGTGATCTTTAGGATGGGCCTTGGTATAAAATATAGCTCATTGAGGTCCCTTATTTAGGGGACTTTGATTAGTGACTAGGTGAGTCATTGACTAGTTGCCCGGGCATCAGTTTCCCTCCTTGTAAAATGAGGGGTTAGACTAGGCAGGTTCTCAGTATGGCTCCTCTTAGGTGAAGAGAGTTGTGCCTCTAACCACCCCCCCCCCCAGTGTTCAAAACCCGGTGCCTGCCTGTGTCTGTTGAGTGCAGTCTTTGGCCAGAGGGCTTAAGCTGTTCCTCCAAATAGTGTTTATTAAGAAACACAGAAAGAATCTGCTCCTTTAGCAAATATTTAAATAAATCATCTTGTGTGGTAGTGATACTAGCGATATATTCAGTTACTGGCTTATGGAACCATTTTAGGTTTCCATAGATCTGAGTGTTTGCTCTTCTATTATTAAATATTTGTGGTCTTCAGGAGTGGATTACATTGGAAGAAACTAAGAAACTGACTGGGTTTCTCATAGGCTTCGATTGGCTCAATTGTCCCTATGCCCCCCCTGCCGTCTCTGTTGCTTACTGTTACTTCAGATTTTGAAAAATTTAGATTTTCAGAACTAGTACCTTTAATGTCAAATATTTCGTATAATGGTTTTTAATTGAATTTTAGGCAGTTGTTTTTCTAGGTAGACTTATTTGACAAGAGTAGGCATTTACAGATTGAGAGCAGCTCTCACCAATGAGGTTGGTGAGTTTTGTAATATGAAACGTGCCATAGGATTGTTCTGTGGCTGTGGTTTGGTGTTTTAAGTTAGAGCGTATGTGGGTGTAGGTGTGGGCACTCAGGTGTGGGAGAGATTTTCTCATTTTTTTCTGAGGCATGGTTTGATCTGAAAAGAGAAAAAAAATTACAATGAAATTTTAACAAATTGAGATATTCATGTGTTGTTATTCACTTGGGCTCAGCAAAAAGTGGTTTCTGAAATTGTTCGCAAAACTATTATGTTTACAGAATCATTTAGAGACCACCGGTTTGCCATGCATTTTATGAAACTTCAAGAAGTGTTGGCACACGTTTTATCAAGTAACCTGTGATTTTGCACAAACCTGTATTTCATTATTTCACATTTCAGTTTTTAATAATTACTAAGTTTAATTCTGTTTGCCTGCTTTGAAGCAACATGAAAGCAATTGTGAGCCCAGTGTGTAGGCCCTTCCCCCACCTGTTCTCACAGTAGGCATAACAAACAAATCTTTTAGTTTTTCTAGAAGTTTTATTTGCTTCTTAGTCATTCTTGGACCACAAATCGTTAGCCAGAAGAGGGTAGGGTGAAGGTCGTTTGGGGTATAAGGAGAAGACTGGGAGGGAAAAACAAGCCCTGAAGATTCCATCCATTGAATTTATTTCTTCATCTGCCAGATAGAGAAAAGTGCTGTTAAGTGTGGTCTGTATATATCCCTGCACACGCCGAAGGGGTAGAGGTGTATGTACAACTATGTCCAGTGTACTGGAGGATACTCACTAGATTTTCATTATTCACTTGACAAAGTGGAATCAGTTTTTGAGAATGTAAGTGTATTTGAACTTGCACGTCCAAATCATGCCATTTGTGGAACTGTTGAAGTACATGCGGTACTCTACTGGGTTTGCTGCTCCTGGGCACCATTATTGGTGTAACTAGATTATTAGTTAGCCCGTGGGATTTTGTGAAACCTGTCAGTGAAAAGCTTGAAAATATATCACCAGACATGTTTGCTTACAAACTTATAAGTTATAAAAGCATTATATTTTCATTTGTAAGAAACGGAAATTATAAGCAGAGGGGTTAAAATAAAAGTTCTCACATCCTCCGTGCACCCTATTGACATGTCCCGTGCAGCCGCTAGGGTACACGCACTCTAGACACAAGAAACCTACACCCAAACGCTGGGAACTCCAGCCCCAGGATGGGAGCATCTTTCAAAAGGGTGAATGCAAAACCCCTTTTGGGACTTGGGTCTTTGGGTATGTTGGTCTGTCTGTTCTTTCTGATTTTGGCTTCCCACTCCAGTAGTGGCCCCTGTGCCCATCACTCACAGCCTTGCGTGTCTGCCCCTGATTACTGTCCCTGCTAGTCTTACTTGGTCACCTTTGTCCTCCTCCCACCAAGTCCTTTAATCCAGCCAGTGGGTCTCTTCTTCCTGCCTGAAATATACTGTGCATTTTTCTGTGCATTTTTCAGTTTTCTTTATAAAAAGCCCAGGTCTTTTTTGTCCAGCTTCATATGGCCTTCCTCAGTATCCTTCAAGGTCCAGTTCAAATAACAACACTCCCTGTTTACGTTAAGGCCTTCCATGACCTCTCCAAAAGGAGCCTGTCCCATCACTGTTTTTTGCGCCAATTTCTGTAATAATGTTTTTTCACGTGTGTCTTTTGTTGTTCCGACTAGGCTGCCGTCTGCTCGAAGCTTGCATTTGAGACTTACTGTATACCCTTCCCAATGGGTTGGACGGAGTGGACACTAATTGTTAGGTAGCGTTGAGCATGCTTCTTAAGAAAGTGATAGTTGTAATCATTTTGGATCCTGAACCCGTGTGAAAATCAGGTGGAAGTTGCTGGGCAAAAAAATCCCCCATGTTTTTATACACAAGATAGCTTTGCCCAACAATTTTGGCTGTTTTGGGTCGTCTTAAGATCCTTCAGTAAATCTATGGAATCCAGATTAAAAACTTGAGCCGATAGTACCCGGCCGGGTTCTGGTGCTGAAATTAAGAATGAAATCTGTTTGATTTCGTTAGATATTTTATAGGACCTCAGTTCTCGTATAACCACTTCTGCTAAGTTCTTCTTTTGAACGAGTGACTTATAGTCCGAATATCCGCGGAGGCTTCTTCATGGGGAATTTAATTACAGTGATGTATTTGGGTTTGTGCTGGAGAGAGCGAGAACAGAAGTAGCGTGTTGTTGAGGCCTGAGTTTCTGTGCACAGAATGGGCACGCATCACTGGCCCTGGGGCCGCTGCTGGTCCCCTCAAGACCACCACAGCCCTGAAACGGAGTTGAGGATAAGTAGCTCGTAGTGCGTCAAGTATAAAGACATTTAACGTGACTGAGTTGCCAGATACCTTAATAATCATGATCATACCCCTTGATTGTTTACTTTTGGTCTTTACATAGTTCCTTCACCCCACCAAGCATGTCATTGGGAAGAATTTCAAATACATGGAAAAGAAGGAGCTAAACAGCGAACACCCATGCTGTTCTCACCTGTATGATCCCAGGATGTGCCTGTCACATAAATCTTAACATAGAGCTTTTGCTCCCCTCCCCCCAGTAAATAAGGGAGAAAATAATTCTGGAAAACTTGGGCCAGGCCTTTTCTTAGCTCCCAACCCCGTTTTAGACTGACATGTGAAGGAGGGCTTTTCTGCAAGTGGGTTTTAAGAATTCCATCTCAACAGGTGTTTACATTTTATAGCACTTTCCTCCTAGACATTGCCCTTTGTGTTTTGGCATGGTTGTATTATATGGTGTTCGGGTGCTTGCTTTTTCAGCTGTCACCTAAAAGCAGAGACTTGCACTTAACAGAAAAGCCAGGCCCCCCCACCCCCCCACCAAGCCTTCCTACTTTTTGGTCCTTCATAATGTACCTTTTAGATGCCATCAGCATATTCTCTGAGGGGGGCATAGTTTTAATGTTGTTAGGTAGGAAACCAGGAAAAAATTGTGCTAAAGGACTCTGATTTGGAACTTCAGATGGATGGAAACTGTCCTATTAAGGAGTTTAAGTTGGCCTCAGAGGCTGTGGGTGGTACAAGGATGTGAAGTGCTAGAAAACAAAACCTCTTTGAGGACCCCAGCGTGAGGAGGAGGCTCTCGAATGCTGGGCCCTCCAGGAGCAACAGCCTTTGTCTCTCCTAGGCGCCCTCTTGATGCCTTGAGCAAACAGCTGGTCAGAGCCTCTTACAAGTAAGGTGACCAGCCAGTGTATTGACACGCACAGACACAATAGAAAACTGCATTAGGAGGCGAGCCGTTGGGATTTGCAGTAAATATATTACAGAACACAAGTGACTTGCCGATACTGCTTGTTTAGCAGTTTGCAAGGGCAATGGCAGTATGGATTTTTGAATTAGAAGGGAAGGCTGTTCTTTCTCTGTGCGGGAACATCTAGTTGATGGCTGGGGAGAAAATTGATTTAGAGAACAAAATGCAGCCGCCTTTATTTGTGCCATTTGAAAGGCTTCTATGGATTAGTGAGTGAAAATAAAAAGGTCACATTTGGTTTAGGAAAGGAGGTCTTAACATTGATCTGCATCTTGGTCTGGAATGGAGAGAATAAAGGATGGGCCAGTGGGGCAGAGGAAGGGTACCCGGTCTCTGAGCAGCCTGCAGCCACAGGTGCCCGCTCCGTTCCCCGGCGGCCCCGGTGTCTTTTCCAGCTTTTCGGATTTCAAAAGTCAGCTCCTTGGGCTGATTATTGTAGAGTAAGCTGATTTGGGACATCAGAGTGAGCAGTCAGCTCCCATCCATTGAGTTCCCGTGTGCCCTAGGAGCTGTCTGTAAATCCTTCCAGCCTCCTTTTGTGTGATATTAATTATTCCTCCTCACCGAAGAGAAAACAGGCTAGTAGGTTAAGGGATGGCAACAGCACCTACTCCATACAGGGTAGTTATCAGGAGTGAGTTTTTGACACAGGAGTGGTTACATTGGTGCCTGGCACTGGGGCACCCCGAGGGAAGGATACGTGTTCTTGAAATTGATAATCTAAAGCTATTATTGCTCCCTTTAAAACTGTACCCTGCTGTTGGAATTCTAGGCCAGGCTCCCATCTTGTTTTTCCAAGCCCAGAAGCTTCCTTCCTCCCTACATCTGCATTATTCACTTCTCATTATTTCCCCTCAATTACAAAGGTATTTATTTGTTTCCTTCTAAGATCTGAAGCATTTATCTTTAGGATCAAAATGAAACTTTCACTTTTTTTTTTTTTTTTTTAAATCACCTATTGGCAGCCTCTGTTGTCTAAGGAATCTAGCAGAATTAAAATGCCTTATTTAGGCCAAACAGCAAAATGTGCCCTTGGCAGGCAACAGCCTTAAGTAGTTAATACAACTACCAGTGAGGACAGAGTTACGGTGAGTTCTTTCATTTAAGAGGATGGAGAAGCAACAAAGAAGATTTGGTTCATTTTGTGGAAGTGAGTTTTGGCAGAATGAAAGGACGAGAGGAGCATTTTTATTTTTTATTTTATTATTTTTTAATATAATGTGGAAAATCCAACTCTTAATTGGAAGAGAGGCTTTGTCATCCTGAAAAAAGCGAGGTGAGAATTGCCGGGTGAAGCTGTTGCTGGCTTAGAGAAGGAAGATGTCTCCAGCCTCCGTGAGGTATACACACAGACCATTTCCTTAGCTGTGGAGATCTGCTAAATGCTATGTAGAAGTTTGAGTAGATCCTTGTGTTATGTTCCCCATGTACTGCACGGGCTTGAGATCTTTGTGGATAGTCCAGTCACAGCTGCTGCTTATGTGCTGAATCCTGGGGAAACAAGAAAAAAAATGCACAGGGGAGAAAAGCAGGGGCCACTGGGATTAGACACACTGGAAGTTTAAGCTTTTGGCTCTTACCGTCATGCATAATGCCGTAGATGCCGTGGAAACTTCTTGGATGTCATGGTAAGCATTTGGGAGGAAGGAGGGCACCGCTCAAATTGTGTTCAGACAAATTGTGCCAGTACCTGCTCTCACACTTGCTTAAAGGCTCGGCAGCCTGCTGACATCTGTGTGCTGAGAAGCCCCACGTTGCTGTCTCTTTGTGTTGAGCTTGAGAAGCGGTCCTGAAGTCCCAAGTATCTGCAGGGGAAGCACGAGGTTCTTGACAACCCATCCAGCCTGCCAGTTGGCCGGGGTTCTAGAGCCTTTTCCATTTGTGAGCCGCTGGCTCTGCTGCAGTGCCCGGGCTGTGAGATCCCGCCTGCAGAGCCAGTCTCCTTGCACAGCTACTGAGAAGATTGGAATTGGACCATGGAAATGTATCCAACTTCTGTACTTTTTAGCTGACCAAGGGCCAGAAGCATACCACTAACTCAAGAGGGAAATTGCTGACTTTTGAATCTTCTAAGAAATCTGTATTCCATAATTGACTTCCCCTAGATGCTGTGATATTCGTACATTCAATGAAGTACAAAGAGGTATCACATTTTGGCGACGTGGCTTTCTCTTAGGGAACGGAGATTTTTGAGCTAGTTGTTAAATCTTGTATTCATTCTTATTTCTTGACGAATGCATCAACTATGGCTTTCCCACCCAAAGAACCCAGACAGATCAATGTCGGTGCACTAGTATAATCTTACATAGCCATGGCTTTGGTCATTATTTTATTGCAAGGTCAAATACCCCCAAAGCTGTGATTTTTATTTTCTTTTTTCTGATTAGCACCCTTGTCGGTTTCCCTCAAAGTACTGGAATTGCTCAGGGTTTGTATGGAATGAGTACCAATTGTTGCTTCTCAAATTAAAACAGTATAAAAGGGAAGGAGCTTTTGAGTAGGCTTTGCACCGTGAGAATATTGGTATTGACACCATTTATAATTTGGAGTATAGTTTGAAGACCAGATTCTACTGTTTGTCGCATACTGGTTAATATGGCTGTAAAGAGGAGATGAATGTGGCTACTTTTCCAAGTCTATTACTCAGGAGGACTGTAAATTTGATTGGCTGTTACAATTCTAGCAGAATCATTCGATTTGAGAGCAATAGAAAGATAAGATATCCAATTACCCAAATGATTTGCAGGGTTAGCCAACGTTGTCATGGAGACACGAGTTGGAACAAATTAAATTTTAAGCAATAAAATAATCTTAAAGCCCGTCTGGGAACAAGAAAATTTGGCAGTGGCACTTACCTGAATTGAATCTTAGCTTGACACGATGTTGTTTGACATTGATATACTGTGGGGGCCTAAACTTATATATGGTGCAACATTACCTTAAAAAAAAGTAGCTCGGCCAAACCAGTGAAGGGGAGTATTAGTATAAAGTCGGGATGTTAACATTTATTCCACAGCTTAAATGATAATTAGGCTCCGGGTTCCCAGGAATATTTTGTATTTAAGGATTGAAATGCCTTAATAATGATTAAGCAGCATTAATTGGACACTTAAAAAAAAAGATTTATTTCGTAGCAGCATGCAGTTTCTGGAACTGCTGCTGTTCCCCTTTGTGTGTGTGCTAGCAGATGTAATGGAAATCGTGTGGCTGTCTTTTGGTGGGGGGTGGAGGTGTAAGTATGCATATATTTGCATGTACAAACAAGGAGATTTTGGCACATGCCCCTGCACTGCAGATGATTTCTCTGTATTCGTTAAAATTTCTACTTTGCAGCACTGCTTGCAGACTGGAAAATTGCGTTCCAAACTTTAGCCGATGGCCTAAAACCTGAGTAAGCGTCAGTCTGGGGCTTAGAAGGTTATTTCCCCTCATTAATGTATTGTTTAACTGGTTCCTGGCTTGTGCCGCGGATTTGGAAACAGCCGAGTGGCCCAGAAGGAGGGAGGGGAGGGCCTTTTATCCACATGTCTATTAGACAGATGGAGATGAAAATTGGTCTGAGGTCAGGCCATTTGCAGCGTTCTCGCAGACTTCGATTTTCCTCTCATCCTCACCACAGATCATCTCAAATGATTCAGTAATGACCAAAAGTGCAACATTGACCTTTATTCCCTGGTGGATTACTGTGTTTCACAGTCCAAATGGCAGGAAGTCTATTCTGTTCTTCCAGAAGGAGCTCAGCATTATCGAGCCAGCCCAGCCCAGTGGGAACCAGTGTAACAGAATACAGGGTTCAGTTTGGTTTCTGCTGCTCTGGGAAACGAGAATTGACATGTCCCAAACCCACATAATTAATGAAAGGGTATCTGGGATGCTTTCTAAACACACACAGGAGCACATAAATTGATTTGTCCGCTTGTAAAAGAACTGTTGAGTTATAGGAGCAGTAACTTCTGGGGGCCCGTGGCTTATAACTCGTTCTCACATTCATGAGCCTAGCTGTTCCCCCTTCTATGTAATGTTTCCCCAGTATAGCTTAGACAGCACAGTAACCTCGTAACGCTGGATCATTTTCAAATTATAAGTTGGCATGACTGGGTAGAAGAGGACTCCGGGCTTTTCTTTGACATGCTTTTAATTACATATACTTTTGGTCCATCCATGTAACCCTGAATAAATTACCTCTCCTGCAGCACACTTTTTTTTCTTTTTCCCCTGAAAGTAGCTTGATTGTTATCTTGAAGAATTGGTAATTATTTTTCTGTTGCTTCAATTTCTCTGTGGATTGTATTGTAATGCAATGATCAGAATTGTGTTTTGTTTTGTTTTTTGGATTTTTTTAGTAATTTAATTTGTATTTAAAATGAGATTCCTGTTTGCCTCTGCCTGCATAGCTGAGTAAATACTCTGTGAATCTTTAATACACCAGTGAAGTCTGTCATCGAGAATCCTTGTACTTACCGTCTTCTAAATATTTAAAAGCTTTTGCAAAAGGAGTATGCATTGAAAATTTTCCCTAGCATCCACATTTCATTTTAATCATGATCTAAGACGCTTTCAAGAAAATAATTTTTTTGGGGCGCCTGGGTGGCACTGCGATTAAGCGTCTGCCTTCGGCTCAGGGCGTGATCCCGGCGTCATGGGATCGAGCCCCACATCAGGCTCCTCCACTATGAGCCTGCTTCTTCCTCTCCCACTCCCCCTGCTTGTGTTCCCTCTCTCGCTGGCTGTCTCTGTCTCTGTCGAGTAAAACAAAAAAACAGCACAGTGCCTTTTAAAAAAAAAAAAAAAAAAAAAAAAAAAGAAAATAATTTTTTTTCCTTACTGTTGATTTTGCTGTGCAGAAGTTCTTTTCCTACCTCAGTGGCTCCCAGCCTGTGATGCCCCGTGTTTGCTGCATTCTGAGCTTGGGGGGCTTCTTGGCACAAGATGCGGACTGAAAAGAGAATCCGAGGTTCCAGCTGGGAAGGCCAGGCTTCTTATCTTCCTTCCCCAAGGAAGCTCAGCCTGGAGGGGTTAGTGCTTTGAGATTGAGCCTGAGTTTGGGGCTCTGAAGGCTTTGCCTTGGGCTCTCACCATGACAATCGTGTATCTAACCTGTGGTGGCCATTCTGCTGCCATGACATGTGGCACTGGTGGCATAGGCCTCCTGGTAGAGTAGCTGCTTTGCCGAAGAAGTTGCTTTAGAAGAAGAGTAGCAGCTGTCACGTATGTACATGGGTGATTCAGCTGCGGCATGCTTTTAAAATTAGGGAACCCTTGGGGTGCCTGGGTGGTTCAGTCGGGTGAGCGTCCAACTCTTGATTTAGGCTCAGGTCACCATCTCAGGGTTGTGAGATTGAACCCTGTGTCAGGCTGCATGCCTAGCATGGAGCCCGCTTAAGATTCTCTCTCCCTCTGCCCCTCCCCCCATCTCCTTGTGTGCACATGCATGCACTCTTGCGCTCTCAAAAATGAAGTGAAATCAAATAAAATAAGGGAACCCCTGGCTCATGGTCACCCCAGGAAGGAATTTCCTCTCCCACTGTATGGATTGGCTAAAGACTCCAACCTGTTAAGGAAATACTCATACCCAGCTGTTTATCCAGTAATCTCCAAACAAGATGCGGGGAGCAAGGCAATGGTTAATGTTAAAGCTAATGATAACTAGTGCTTTATAGGTCGTGTGCACTGGTTGTTTGCTTTGTCATGATGGAAGATGTGGAGATAGTGATTGTAGACAGAAGTCGGTACCAGCCGAAGGCCAGTTACTCAGGCCTAAAAGGTAGCTACAGTGAAAAAGACAATGTTAAAATTTTATTGAGAGGAAAATAATGTTACGAATCTTGAAAAGGAACAGTCTCGTAAACCCAGTTTTCAGGGGTAACTGGATTTTTGCATATTCCCATGCAGCCTTTGTCTTTACATGGGCATATTTTATTTTCGTGATTGTAATTTTAGCCTTCATGCCAGCATGATGTAGTCTGCTTTTCCTCCCACTAATCCTGCTATTGTATGATATTATCTAATTTCTCATGAGCTCCCTAATGACTAAGACCTGTGAAGAGGGTGAAAGGTGTAGGCTTGCTCTGGGTGTGTTCCAGGAGACGCTTGTTCTCTTTCCATTCTGAGAACAATAGGTGGTGACTTCATGGTTTTGCTCTGTGATTCACCCCACAGAGTGTGTCTTGAAAACCTGTGGCGTAGCAGTGCATTTTCCTTTAGGCCACGAAAAGCTGTCTTTTTCCATCGTGGGACAAGTCAGTAGGATTTCATGTGAACAGCACTTGCTAAACTCCATAACAAGGGTTTCTGAATAATGGAAATGTGCTATTTGGGCCCTGAAACAGCTGCGATGCTTTTGTCAAGGATGCATCTTTACCAAAATGACAAATTAAAGCCCAAATGCTCTGCTTGGCAACAGTTGGGTCAAAACATTTAAGTCATTAATTAGAAGGAACTGAAGGGGGAAAATTTTACACAAATACACAGCGTTGCAGACTCAACTTCATCTTGGAAAATGCAACTGAATTCTTAAAAAAAAAAAAAAAATGAGGGCAGCCCTCAAGTGGGGCCTGCCAAGCTTGTCATTTGCAAATAAATCAAAAGACCATCATTGCAGGACAGAGAACCAATGAATAGAGTTGCTTTGTCATTCTTTGATGGGCCCCACACTCAAGCCTGCTATTAAAAATGAATGCATTCAAGAGGCTCTGCATTAAGAACATAAACAATTAAGGGCACTTGAGTTGCTCTGCTGAGAGCTGCCGCGAAGTAAGATACGAGAGCTTTCTCCGGAGATGCAGGCCCCTGCAATCTGCCTTGTGAGGAGCCAGAGAATGGGAGCAATTAGTGTTGCTATCTCCGCCCCGGCAGCCTTCAGCAGGGTTGTTGTGTTTTTTTTTTTTTCTCTTCCCCTTCTTCCTTTTAACCCCTCCCTGTTTTCAGAGAAGCCGCGAGTGTAAAAGATGAGCAGGGAAAGGATGGAGTATGTGCCCAGTTGGAAAGGGCTCAGGTTTAGAACACGGTAGGAGCTGCCAAATGAGAGGGAGGTAGGACATAAAAGTTATTATCTGCCAGTAATTGGTGACTTCTGTTCTGATTAATTGAGCCACTAAAGGGTTTCTGTCATCTGGTACTCTTTGTTTTGTTTTAATCATAGGGTTTAAGAAGGGGCGAGGCTACATTGCCAGGGATGGAATCATTTAAATGAATATTGTTTGAGGTTTCCCACAGTAGGCAAATGTGTTCTTGCACCCCTGGGTTGTGTTCCTGCCATGGTCTTGTTTTAGAAAACCTGGGCGGAGAAGGCGCCATGGCGTGTGGCCAAAGCTCTAGAGGAGAGGCAGGTCTGACCCCCCCGGGCCGCTTGTTTCTGACCCCAGGCGGGTTTTGCTAACCTTTCAGACCCTTCCCACTGGGCACCTGTGCTGTTCACGAGGTGTAAGAGGACCTGGTATGTATGCTAAACAGTAGACGCTGCTGCTGTCTTGGCAGAACCTCTGGTTCTCAAAGTGGGGTCCCCGGTTCAAAAGCTGCAAATCACCTGGGAACTTGTTAGCAATGCAGATGCTTGGGCTGCAGACCCCTTGACTCCAAAACTCTGGGAGCAGGGCCCAGCCATCTGTGTTTTAACAAGGCTTTCATGTAATCCTGCTGCACCCTTAAGTTGGAAAACCATTGACAACCTCTTAAACCATTAAAACCTCAGGGAGACGCCAAGCCCTTTTCATTTGGATTTCCCCAAAATGTGGGTAGTCCTTTATCGACATAATTATATTTTAAACAGAAGGCTACTCTGATGCATTAGAATTTAAGATAAAATTACCTTTTTGTGAGCGTGCTGGTGAAGCAAGGCGCCATCATGGGAGACGGGCTGGTGAAAAGCCGACCTTCTGAAGAAAGTCTCCAGGCAGGGAACCTTTCCCCTCCTATAAAGGGCAGGGGAGAACATTGAGAAATTATTTACAGTGCTTTGCATGTATCATTTTAGGTAGGCAGTTTTTATTCGAACATCCTGGATTTTTCTTAGGTATATCCGACGTCATCTTTAGGATCTAGAGATGTATTTATGGATGTGTTTTTGTGGATTTTGCTTTCCTGGGGTGCTGGATGGTTTGATGTTGGGGCTGACGCACTAATTCTCTCTGCCTGTGAAGGGGACGATGAAAGTGCAGTTAGTTGGGAAGCTGCTCTTTATTTGTTTGCAATTTATAACCGAGGTCCCTTACAAAATTCCTCCTCCGCCTTACAGAGCACCTTCTGCCTGTCACCGACAGACGGGGGCCACTTCTTGGGGTACTGTTATCAGCCAAGGGATGACACGCTCTGGCCTCTGTACAGTCCTGCTTGGACTGTACCGCTCTGCAGACAAGGCTGAGAGTTCATCAGCTTTGTTTTGGGTTTTGAGCTTGTCGCCATTTTCCACTTCTACTTCCTAGAGAAAGGAAAAGGCAGAGGATGTGGTTTCTAATCTTGCTTTATGATCCTGGGCAAATCATTTCCTTTCGGCATCGGTTTCTCCACGTGTGATGAGAGGATTGTAAGAGGGCTGAGCACCCAAAGGGTTTCAGGCTTTGCCAGCATTGTTGTGACTCACTGCCACCATCAATCACAGGCATAGTGGGCCCGACTGCCCTTCTCTCCCTTCCCTGTGTCATCATACATTTAAACAGTCAATCATGGGTGCTGTTCCCAAGGTCACTGGAGGGGAAAAAAAGTTACAGATAACCCTGCCACCCCAGCATAATCACTGTTTTTATTTTGGGTGTCAAATTACAGTGCTTGGCCACGTGCATATGTTAAAAAAAAAAATAGGCACACTAACACCATATCTTTGTTCTTGCCCTCCTGCTTCATCTAGTAAATGTGTTGGCCATTTAAGCATCATTATCCATAAAAATCACCTTAATGGTTACTGGCCATGCCTTTGGGTTGATGTAGTGTATTTAACCATTCTCCTAGTATTAGACAGCTGATTTATCAGGAGGGCAAATGTTAAGTTTTTCAAAAACTCTGCAGATGGATGTGATGTGTGGAGCTGCTGTTAACGTCTTTACCTGGCTTTTTCTCTTTTGCTTTGAAACGAGTGCTGCAGTGAACAGCTTCATGCATGGAATGCTTTTCATCTGAACTATTTCCTTAGGATACATTCTTAGCTGTGGGAAGCCTTACCAAAGGGTTTGAATAATTTCATGCTCTCGAAACACATTGCCCAGTTCTTTCCAAGACGACTGTACCAATTTACTCTGTCATCGGTAATGTATGATTGTTCCAGCTTCCCAGAGGACTCATCATTGTTGGATTTTATTAATTTTTTTCTTTTTTTTTATAAACTAACTTAACTGGTGCGGAATGACCCTCCTTACATACAACAAAATTTGCATTTTATTTGGTTGTCGGTGAGGTTGAACTTTTTTTTTTTTTTCTCTATTTCAGGCTATCATTTCACAGACTCAGAAACTTCTACTCAGAAGGGATCTAGAGATTATTTCCTTTTTTTGTATGCTTTGTTTTCATGTTCTTGCTCGTTTATCTGTTGCCAGACACTCCTTACCAACACTCCACTGTGTTTTTCTCTTGGCTTCCCGCTTGGTTCAAGGAAACCAAAAGATCAGTTTGCCAGGCCTCAGCACAAGCAGCATTTTTTATGATCCATCAATTTGCAATTTAATGGTGGCGGAGTTTCCCCTCCCTAAGCTGACTTTGGGCAAGGTGCCATTGGATTGCTTTGAGACCCATGGGCAATTACTCTTGAGTAGTCTTCGCCCTGTTTTGAGCTTCAGACAACACTCATTATATATTACTCTGTGTGTAGTGGCAAAGTGGGCAGACGTCGGGGAGTGGGCTCTTCAGTCTAGTAATTAGACAAGGTGTAAGGAGTATGAAAAGGTGGAGAGCCAAGCTTTTAGGAATCATAAAGTCCTAAAACTTTAAGTTCAGATGCCCAGAAGAACGTGTGTTCCGTGTAAGAGCCCTGTAAAATACTCCAGGATTTGTGTCCTTGCTGGCCTCAGAGGTATTGGCCCATATTGAACTCAGTTAAAATATACATGTACATGAATCTCATACCTCCTAAGATTGTATTTCTTCCTGTAAACAGAGCCTTATTCAGACACTGTTTAGAAACAGTTTATCTGGTTGCATATTGGTCATTGAGTTCAGGGTGTGTGGGGATTCCGTCTTAGTTCAGTGAAGCATTCCTTTGAAAGTGTGTTGAATGTGTACCATGCGGTCAGTGTTAGTGGGGCAGGTCTGGTGAGGAGCTGTGTCCGCGTTCAGGAGTCTTGCTCTCATGCTTCCCATCTTGCGTGGAGAAGACTTTAAAAGCTGTTAGGAAACCGTACAGAAGCTTTATATAAACGTGATTTTATTTATTTATTTTTAAAGATTTTATCTATTTGTCAGAGAGAGAGCACGTATGAACACAAGCAGGCTACCCATTGAGCAAGGAGCCTGATATGGGTCTCAGTCCCAGGATGCTGGGATCATGACCTGAGCCCAAGGCAGATGCTTATCGACTGAGCCACCCAGGCGTCCCTGTGTATAAAGCGTGATTTTAAATATATAGGCTTTGTTTGCTAAATGACAGTAAAAGCTACAGAGGATCATGAAGGGCCTAGAGAAGGGGCAGTTTCTAAGTGGATGTGAGGAAGGCCTCGGAGGGTCAGGGTAAGAGTATAGCACTTTGTGATAGTGTAGATACAGTTGACATAGTTGCTCACTTGATTCTGACAAAACTCTGCAGTCGATTGGCAGAGACCTGCGGCCCAGCAGTTGAAGTGACTTCCCTGAGGACATCTGGTACCCATCTGCTGAGAGGCAAACCCAAGTTTTTGGATTATCAGGGCTAACTCTGTTATCAGAAGCAAATCAGGGTGGGGAGTTGGTGTTGACAAGGAGAATAGCAGATCGTCCTGGATGGGTCATTGGGATTCCTGCTTCCTGCTCCCTCAGTGTGTGGTGGCCTGTCCATGAAGTAAGGCTTGATGCTGGGGCCTTTCACCTGCTGGTTACGTTTCTGGGCACGTAGTTGCCTTGCAGATCCGCTTTGGGGAAAGCTCTTGAACGCCTTAATGTTGTCGCTTTATGTGGTGTCCTAAATACAGGCGCAGGGAAAATTTATTTGTAAGCGTTATGACCGTTAGCAGGTACCGAATATATCTGCAGCTTTGGGCAGGAGATTGAGTTCCAGGTGGAAAATACGGTTCACCTTGGGTTTTTTTGTTTTTTTTTTCCCACTGGAATTGTCCAGCCTTCAGGGCCAGGTAGAAGGCAGTCTTAAAAGAGTCACAGAACTTTCTTCATACCTGCTTAAGCTGGGTCAGATGTCCAGTGTAACCTGCTTGCAAACTCTGTGGTCAGGAGTAGAAGGCCAGGTAGCAAACTGCTGCTTGTTAATTTGTGCTGAATTAAAGCTCTTATCAGAATATCCTTGCACTGAGGCAAGAGATATACTAAAGAATTATTGTCAGTTTTTATGCCGCCATCCACACTATTATAAGGGCTGGGGAAAATGTTTATGAAACCCTCCCGGGGTGGCGGTGATGTTTTAGAGCTCACAAGGCACTGTCAGGGAAACAAGTCGCATTCTCATGCTGCCAGGACGGGAGGTATACACTCGTGAGGGAGAACCACAGCTTGAAGAATTTCAGGGTAAACCAGAGGTGAGATCTGAATTTAGCTTTGTGGCCCCAAATCAAGTGCACTTGTCGGAGGCTAGTTTAAGATGAGGGCTTAGAGACCTGGCAGAGCGGGGAGACAGCTGGGATAACAGCCTCCTATGTCGCTCTTATTTCCATTCTTTCTCCAGACCATTTATTGAGAATTCCCAGGACAGATGGTACGGCTTTTAATGTCTCTTCATCGGTTTGAGCTTTGATCTTTAACCTTCTTCTTCTGTTTCAGTCTTACCTACTCTCACCTAATTTATATGGCCTATGCTTTAATCTGTACTTCTTCTATTTTGTTTTTAGTAACTTTGATGGTACTAAAGGTTTATGAGTTCATTCCATTCAGTCTTAACTGTCCCCTGATAGTGAAGTTCAGTTCTACCTTGAAGCCATTCTATGTAATAACACATACAATTATTATTACTAATTAAAGAGATCATCTTTCCTTCTTAAACCAAAATAAATTCCATTAGCAACACTAGGGAGAAAATTAAGAATGGTTTCTACGATTTTGGGGTGTTCTAACCCTGAGCCGAAAGCCAGGAGCATAGGAAAATTTTTCTCTAGTAAGTGACCACATAAAAATTTAAAGTTACTTCTGGCAACAAATCCATAGTAAGCAAGTTTGAAGGACAAGTGGCAAGCTGAAAAAACTATGGAAAGGGTTGGTATTTGTCATATGGCGAGAACTCCTACAAAAAGACAGTGATGAATAAATACCAAAGGAAAAATAAAGGAAGGAAAATAGTGGACTGATAAATATGTGGAAAGATGTTTAGTTAGCTTCGGGAAGAATCTAAGTAATGCAAATAAAAATGAGGTCATTGTTTTAATCTATTAGGTGGATAGAGATTAAAAAAAGGTCAACAAAACCCAATATTGACATTGGGTAGGAGAGCAAGTCCGCTCATAGACGGGTGATACTGTAAATTGGTAACCTTCTCTGCTGGGCAGTTGATCAGCATGCATTACAGTGTAAAACATGTATACCCTTTGACCTTAGCAGTTGCACTTCTAGCGATTCCTTTTAGAGATCTGTGTAGAGGGTTATTCGACACAGAGTCTGTAACTGTGGAAAATTAGATGAAGCATAAATATTCACAGATACCGGGAGTGCTTCACCACCGATATGCTTGTATACCGGAATGATGTTCTTACTCATCTTTGTACTTACAGAGTGGTAGGGTATCCATAATACATTTTTGGGTGGAAATAACATACTATAGAAAAGCCATTTATGTAATGGGATGCCTTGCTGTAGGAAGTATATCTTTCCACTCTGGGCTTGTGCACACATAATGCATTGAGAGCTTGGAGTGATCCTTTCCAGAATCACCAAAATCTTAATCGTGGTTATCCCTGGATGGTAGACTTAAGGTTCTTTTGACTTTCTTTTATGTTTCTGTATATATAACTCATTGTGTACCTGTGTATGTTCAAAGTGAGCATATATCCTCTTTAAAAGTGGACCCTAAGTGTGAATTTTGGAGAAGGGGAAAGTACAGAATGCTGTTGGAATGTACGGTAGGTAGGGAGTAGGGAATAAGGACCTACAAGTCTGCAAAGGGCATCCCTACTCCTCCTTGTGCACCCAAATACACAGTGCAGAACCCTGTTGCAAAGGAAGGGGAAGCCTGCCCACACTTTCGAGGAGAGCTATGACCTTAAGTTAGCTTGAGTGTATGGCTATGATCAAATGAGCTGGGTGGGGCTGACACAGTTCTGTTTTTGCACCTGGTACAGCTGCACCCTTTTTGCATAGATCTGTTGCCCCGCTGGTTAAAGCAAGGTCATGGCTTTGCTCTCTATACCAGTCATTTCCCCCTTTCTTCCAAGGCGAGGTCTGTAACCCTATCTCACTGGTGGTCAGGGAGAATGAAGTTGGTTTGGCCTAAATCCCATTCTGTAAAACCAAAGGCCTTGTTGCTCAGTTAACTGGAATCATCTTGGAGGACAAAGGCAGCTCTTTTTAAAGGACTTGATTATCCAGTTTCTGAGTTTTCTACTTCATCTTATTCCGTTCTCCGTTTCTCAAGGGCATGGTCTGTATGCTTCATAATTTTCTTCTCCTCATGTTCCTTTTCATTGCCTAATTCGGTAATAGAGGTGGCATTAGTAAGCATTGACAGAAAATGATGAAATAAATAAGGTCAAGGATAGGACTCTTTTCAGATGCCTTTTTTTTTTTCTTTTTTTCTTTTTTTTTTTTTTTTTAAAGCAGAGCAGTTTCTTCAGAGGCAAAGGAAAGCAGAGCTGCTTTGCATTGCTGGAGGAGGTTGGAGGCCAGTGGGCAGGTGGATTCTACCCTAGGCTGGAAACAGAGTGCTCCTTATTGCCTCCCTTGGCCAGTTTGTCCCTTGTAGCAGAGGGCCTGCTGTGGATTTGGAACTGAGCAGGGACTTCTACTTTCTTTACAAAAGCCTGTGCCAGAGGCTGTCAGGACATATTTTGTGATGTTCAGCTGACCCATGGGGCTCTCTCAGCAAGGTGCTTGCATTCGATGCCACATTGTGGTGAAACTTGACAGATATCCAGCACATCTTGACTTGACCCTCATGCTGGATGTGGTTCTGTTTCAACAGTGTTTCTTGGCCTGTTTGAAATAGTGAGACTCAGTGAAGGCTACTAACGTTAAAGACCGTTTGAGTTGTGTAAGAGGACAGGCCGGAAGCAGTTCCGTGCGCTCCTTTCTTCTGCTCTCTCACTGTCCACCTTGAAGGCTAGACCAAGTTTGTCGGTCCCCCTGCCCCACTGGCTTCTGACACCAGTTGGAATGAACTTGCTGTAACGACATAAAAATGTGGTAGTACGCCATAATTAAATAAGCATACGAGGGGGTTTGCACTCACCAGGTTAAAGGATCATATAGCCTTAAACCATGTAGATTTCCTGACTCAATTAAACTACCCATTATCTTTTCTTTAAGTGACCAATAAAGTGTGTGATTATGTCTTACTTTGCAAGTGGGATTAATATCTCTTGTTTATCTCAAAATAAATATTAGTAACACAGCTTGGGAGAGCGATTTTATGCCCTCAAGAGTGAGGTAGTGGAGGACTAAAGTGTTGGGTATGAAGTTTTATCTTTCTGAACTGATTATGAAGTATACTAAACATTATATGGCTTTGTCTTTATAGACTGAAATCGCCAAGAGATTGAATACAATTTGTGCACAAGTCATCCCATTTCTGTCTCAGGAAGTAAGTAAAACTGTTCAGCTGTTAAAGTGCAATTATGTTGCTTCTCTGTTTGCAAATTAGCTAGTTTTAAGATGTTAATTTTATCACAAGGAACAAGTGTCAAGAGCATCTGCTGCAGCTGAAGTGTGTAAACCCCCTGCCATCCCATCGAACAGCGCTCAGGGCACACTGTAAACGTGGTGACAATAGCTCAGCCTCAAATTAATTTTTTTCCCCCCGTGGAAGACTGCAAAATGACGATCCAACGTAAAGCTTTTCTTTTCTTTGAAGACTAGTGTAAGCTTGGTAAGCTACCGATGATTCAAGTGTCCTTCTAGAGAGCTTTTCCTTTACTGCGTTTTAAAAATGATTCCATCAGGGTTGACTTGCCCATGGAAGCAGGTATTTCATTTGTCCTTGTACATGAAGTCAGGTTCACGTAATGCTGTCCATGGAGGAAGCAGATGCTAATACTCTTAAGGATAAAATGAATGTTCATGTTACCATAACTTAACAGAGTCAGGTACATATGTAAGCCATTTTATTAAGTTACAAAGTCACAGAGGTTGAACTTTTCCTATTTTAAGAGGGAAAAGCTCTTAATATGAGTAATCTATGAAATAGACTCAAAACCAATATATTTTAGTTTTGCCTTCAAGTTTACTTTTGGGTACAAGCTAATAAATGATAAACTGTGTGTTTAGTGTGCACGGGATGCATGTATCTTGAGATGGTGAAAAGCTTACTGGACCCACAGCTGGAATACTGGGTGTCTGTTCCCGTTGGCATCTCCTGCTTCAAAGTGGATAGCCTGTCTCCTCTCTGCCTTTTCCCATGTGACATCTATTCAATGATACGGTTTAGATTTGTTGGCCTTTGGAATGGTGTTATTAGACTTTAGTAATCCTGGTTTCTCCTAGAGTCTCATGCCTCCCAGAGCAAAGATGTGGCTGTGTTTTTGTTTGTGAGTGAAGTTGGGGGACATGCAGAGTGTTCCCAGCCTGTGAACTAAGAGTTAGGGGGGAACCCTTCCTTTTCCCCTCAGGAGGATGATAGATCTTAAGGCTAAAGAAGGAGAGGAATCCCCAGGGTTTCCAAAAACTGCTGGTGGGTTGAGATTCGTTGACCAGAGAAGTAATAAAGATTTAATGTTTAAATTTTAAGTGTAGAAATGGGGGTTTTAAACTGGCTGTAAACTTGACCTGCTCAAACTTAACAGCAAACCCCTTTTACAAACCTGGGTGATCTTCCGAATCCCCAATACCAATGATTTTCTAAGGTTTCCGGTTACCAGTTTTGACGTCTTCCTTGACTTTTCTATCATTCTAACCCCAAAATTCCCATCTGAAGTTAAGTGGGGACGTTGTTTAGAAATAAGGGAAGCCCCTTCCTCTGTTTTCCTTTTCCTGCTCTACGTGTGTTCTGTGAAACAGTCAACAGTCTTTGAGAAACTTTGCATTTAAATCCATATTCTGCTTGAATCTGCATTGCATATGCTCTTATATTTTTGTTGTTGTTGTTGTTGGAAGGTACAGTGAAGTTCTTTGGCTGCCTTGCTAACACTTTTTCTTCTCCTTGTTTTCAAAGCATCAACAACAGGTGGCCCAGGCTGTCGAGCGTGCCAAACAGGTGACCATGGCAGAGTTGAATGCCATCATCGGGGTACGTGGCCTACCAGGTCTACCTCCTACAGTGTGTATAACCAGCTTTCATTTCTTATTAATTTGATGGCTTAATCTATTTATATAAATAACGTCATGTAGGCTTAACGTGGGCCTGTTGGAAAGGGTGGGGGAGGTGGGCTCAGGTATGCGTGGGGAAGACAGATGAGCATAAGGAAGTTGATAGAAATATGTTTAGGAAAATTTAGAGATTTTAGAAAAATAGATCTACTGTTTAGTGGGAAAATAGATGCAGTTTATACCCTGACACTTAAACCACCCTTGCTCTCTTAGTCAAGTAAAAAGCTCCAGGTTAGAGTTTTAAGTACTTTCCTTACTTCGGGCTTGTAACTTTGGATCACAGGGAGGTCAAGACAGGTCTCAGAGTGATTCTTTCCTTTAGCCATCTTTGCTTTTGCCTTTTGCTTTCTGGGGTGTTAGACCCTAGATAACTGATCTTTCTCTTCCTTGTGCCTCTTGCATGAATTTTTAAGTGGCACCCCAGTGAAAAGAGCGCTCTCTCGCCGTTGAAGAAGTGATAATTGTCTGCCCCAGTGCTCTCTAGCCTTTCACCAGGTTTCTGCTCTCCTACATTGAGTTCAGTTAGCACTCCACGCTGGCGACTGGTTGTCAATCACAGGTCATTTGCTCTGCATTAATGAGCCTGGTGAACCGTGCGGTGTGTCCCATCTCCCCCACCCCCATCCCCAACTTCCCCTGAGTTCGTCCTTGCCTCAGCAGGCCTGGGGACCCTGGGATGGTTCTCATGTTTTCTGCCCTTCCAGACTAAGCCAAAGAAGTAGCTGAAACAAGGGACGATCCTTTCTGATTTTATTCATATGTGAGTGCCTTGAGCGGATTCAAATCACTCATTTATCAATTTATGTTAATTGCTTGTGAGAAGATGCCCTGCTGGTCTTTATAGTTCCCTCAGACACTTTGTAATGATAATTAGACATGCTGCTGTACGGATTAAGAGTGCCATAGTCCAATGATGGCCACAGACAATGGAACCAGTTAATCCATCAGGGTTTAAAATTACATCCCAACTGGAGATGGAGAAAAAACATAAGAGCCAAGGAGGATTAAAGAATGAGCCTCAGCTTGAAAACTCTCCTTTCATCAGTTTCTCAATTGCCGATCTGCAGTCGGGTTGCCTGTGGTAAGCTATTGGCAGTCAATTAGGTGAAATAAAGTGGGAGGGTGACCTTCATTTCCTTTTAATAGCTTTTTCCTCCCTGAAATGGGGAGCTTCAGTGGATTTTCAGCTTAAATTTTATTCAAGCTGCTTTATTACACTTGACAGCTTAGCTCTGCATAAACAATTCTCCCCTCCCCCTCTCCCCCCCAGACCCAGGCTCTGCCTTTCTCCCCCCCTCTTTAGATCACATTTTTGACTGTTACTTAGTGGGCTCTCTAATCACATTCAACAAAAAACACAATTACATCTGCATTTGTCGGCTGCCTCCTGTACCCTTTTCTTGTGTAATGAATTGCTTTATTTCAGAGATCAAATCAAATATTCACTGGTACTTTTGCATGTACCGTGTTTGATTAGCAAAGACTAATAGCAAATTGTACTTGTAGCTCGAGCACAGAAATTTTTTAACCCAAATGAATGAGGATGGAAAAGCCTGTTTTGATTAAAGAGAAACATATGCAAAGCAGTTCTCAAGTACCCAGTTACAGTTTGTGGAACATGTTTGTTTTCTGATAGTCTCTAAATTTTTACATATCATTTCTCGATGGGGAACCTCGTACCTGTAAATTCTCCAAGGCCCTGCCCTGTCCCACACGTGAGAAAGGAGGAAATTGTATTAACCAGATGTTGATAGGTAAGACTCCTCTTGAATTGAATCAGAAAATGAAAATGGCAGGTCGCTAGAGAAGGGCAGATGAATCACTAATTTTATGAATGGCTTTCATCCAGGAAACATGTTGTTGAGATTATAAAGGCAGATTAGCTCTGATAGCTAGTGACAATAACCCGAATCAGGGAATCGGGCCCCAAGCACGAGACTTAGCGCCAATTCCATGTCTACAGCCTACCAGCCTGTGTGGTTTTTCTAATTGTAAATTTTTGGCTCAGTCTATTAATTTATGTCAGAAGGCTCTTTGAAAGTTTGTGGTGATCAATAATTATCCTGCACCGTAAGTTTCATGCTCTGGCATATGCTTGATTTTTGCTTGAAAGGAATTGTGCGCGTCCTGGAAAATTGAAGTAGCATAAAATTGGGTTGACAATTCAGTGGACCTTTGCACTCCTTCATTGAACATGCAGTGTGTCAACCTGTCTCCCCAGAGGGGAGGAGGCTCCGGGAGGCTGTCTGTTCCTACAAGCAGCAGCTGCGCACAGGGTAAATGCAGCCCCGGTTTGATAGCAGCTGTCAGTATTGTTCAGGGACCGGCTCAGGATGAAGAACAATGGGAGAGGCCACGCTCTTCGTCTGCATCGACTTTCAGGCTAAGAAAAGAAATAGTAATTTAACGGTTTAGACATCTATTACAAGTGTGAAAGATCATGAAAGAGTAGCCTTTAAAATGCAAATGAGCCGAAACATTCTCATTCCCTTTAAGGTACAATCAAGGGGCTTACTGCTTGCTTGGCAGGGCTGAAGACATTTCTCTTTAGCAGACCTGGAAAAAGTGAAATCTTCTCAAGGACACCAGAGCTGCTCAGGTGGGCTCAGCTTGTGTCCTGGGACTGTGGATGGTCTTGGAGGAGGAAGAGAGAGTTCCCTCCGCCCCCGTCCATGTTGAGTGAATTAATGATGCCCATTTCTCACCAGCATGGAAAACTTGGTTCCCCTACCTGACAGAAAATACTGAATTTTAAACCTTTTTCACTCCAGACGACACCTGCCTTCGACTTACATAGTAGATTACTGGTATTTCAGGAAGATAAGCTTCTTAGATACTTGATATTTGGAGAAACTATTGAAATACTTACTTTTCATGTGATACTTTTTTTAAACAGTTGTGACCGATAGCAAATTTGATAATTGGCAGAATAACTGCAACCCTACTTTTTGAATTTTGTTTTTTAGTAGCTGCTTTGCTATTAAACGTGTATGTTCTTGTAGCAGTAGAAAGAGTATTTAATAATGCAGAGATCTTAATAGGTATAGGGTTTATTTGGTGTCACACACAGCTCACTTGTGCTTTAGAAAACAGGTTCACGTGGGAAGGGAATTTACTGGAGACCTTGATTTTTTTTTTAATTAATAAATTTATTCTTTACATCAGTACAGTCTCCGTGATGTAAGCAGACTTCCTCAAAGTTTTTCCCCCCCCAATTTGGAATTCTGTTAATGCTCAAAACAAAATAGATTTTTAGATGACAACCATTGTGGAATGGTTGATGTCTTCCTGAAGGCAGGGAAAATGATTGAACTTCAAGATCACTTTCCCCGGTATTATTTGGGGGAGTTTGGAACTAAGAACTTTTTAGTGGGTTTATATCACATGTAATTAATACAGATCATATAGATACAGATACATATGTATTTGTACACACAGCCTTTTTTTTAAAAATTGAGGTATTATTTATATGTTGTGAATTGCACCAATCTTAAATATAACCAATCTTAAATATGTAGTATGACCCCTTTGGCATGTGCACACACCCCGTAACCCACACTACTTTCGGGGTGCAGATTCTCTCCTTCACCCCAGAAGTTCCCTTGTACTTTTTCTCAGCCAGTGTTTCTCCACCCCCAAGGAAAGATGGTTGCTTTTTGATTGAAAAGTAAAAAATGATTGGCTGAGTGTAATTTTTTAAAAAAATTGCATAATCGTATGTCCACTTGCATCCAAGTACCGGCTGCCCAACTTTACGGTGCTTTGTGCTTACCTTTCTAAGAGCGTTTGCCTTATGTTACCATGAACAAAGCGTGGGTCTAGGATCAGATGGACTGTTGAGTAGGAACAATTGGTGCTGGTACTTTGTAGCTTTGTGACCTCGTACAGTTAACCTCCTTGAGTGTCCCCATCTACAGATGGACAATACCATCTACCCTGAGTGGCTTTTGTGAGGATAAGACCGTGGCTGGCACCGTTTCCCCAGCATGGTCCTGACTTCTTGAACCGTGGTCCTGTCTGCCTTGTTTCTCTAAGTGCCTGTAGTAGATCTTTGGGTCCAGTTGGCCAAGTCTCTGTGAGGAGTAGTGGCGCCGAGCAGCGGGTCACTTCCCCTCTAGTCTTTTCTAGTGGTTACATGGATGTCAGTGTTTGAGATTAGACCCACCCAGATGCTCTGCTCCTGCCTTCAGTTGTCATGCATGAATGACTTTTACTAAGGTTGCAGCAGTGAGGAAGTATTGGCTGTTTAACTTTTGATGAACAGACTTCAGGTTCAAAACAGAGTGGTGGGGAGTTAAGATTTGGGAGCAGATGGAGAGAAAATTGAGAAGCAGAAGGAAGATAAGACATCATTGGCTTCCTTACTTAAGAGAAAGGGGAACAAGGCCTTTGCTGGCCCTGAGGGGTTGAATAGATCATCCATCACCATTCCAGGTGATGGAATTGGAAGGAGAGAGAGAAGAGATGGCCAGGTGACCAGTGGGGACTGTCCTTCCCATCCCAGAATGCCTGATTTTTGACAGCTGTCCCAGTGCTGACTGTTGGATGTAAGAAAATTTGAGCAGTTTCTCATAGCAATGCCTGTGAGCTTCGGGAACTGAGAACATTTGGGGTTAGTGTTGGCCACCTTGTTTTTCCTTTCTCATTTAGTTGGACCTAGTCTGACTTAATTTTCTGTGAATAGAAGAACTTCTGTCAGGGCCTTTGGGGCTCCAGTTACTGGTCAGATGTTTATATCCCTGCTTCATAGGTGAACTTAAAATTCTCTATACTTTAAAACAATTTAGTGTGAAATAAAAGAAGTCTAGGGGCTTTTGTGATGTCTGTCTATGTTTATGTAGGGGATGGCGATGAATACAAACTCCTGATGTGCCTGTAGAAGGCGGCTTCCTGTCCTTAAGAGATTGAGTTGTAGACCTGAGGGCTCCCCATTGTTGCATGAGATGATTGGTTTAAGGATTAGCAGAATGTTGGATTATTTTTCTCTCCGGCTGTAGCTGTCAGCTATCTATAGGATTGTAGCGTGTGAAGTTTAAGAGGATGAGGTTAGTCTCTTATTCTTATGAGTATGCAGTTAATCCCTGGAAAGCCCATCAATAACCCAGCTGTAAGTTTCTTTATAAAACAAATTCACCCTCAGAGAATAATGCCTAGCCTGCTACCAAGTGCAGAAAATGACAGGACTACAGCTAGCATTGATATTCTGGCTCTAGTACTAACTTACATTTAGTGATCTACCCTCCACTTCAATTCCAGTAGTCCAGCCCTTCTGTTAATTTTCCAAGGAGAAGGAGCAATATTGCAAAGTCTGGTATGTAGCCTACTTCTCCTTGCGTTCAAGTTAAATTTTTTACTGAGAGTACAGGTGGGTATCTCTGACAGACGCAGGGCTTGGCTTCAATGTCTGGGTTCTTCTGAATAGTCAGTGTGCTTTTTAGTTGCTAGAAAACTTGTTGAGGCATTGTTCACTTTTTAATTTCCCTGCATATATTCATATGATTTGTGCTCGATTCCTTGGAAGGAGGCATTATCCTATTTTCTCTCTTTTCAGAGTAGAAAGTAGAGCACCCCATTTTAAGAATTAGACCTATGCATTTTTTTTAATTGATGTATAATTTACATACCATAAAATTCACCCTTTCAAAGCATTACGCATCATTGGGTTTTGGTATATTCAAAAACTTGTACAACCATCACCATGAATTTTAAAACATTTTTATCACACTCCCAAAAGAAACCCCCTAAGCATTAACAGTTACCCCTCCCTTGGCCCCCACACCCCCTTGTCCCTGCAACCACCGATCTTTCTGTCTCTGGGTTTGCCTATTCTGAACATTCTGTGTAAAAGGAATCCGCTAATGTGGCCTTCTGTGGCTGGGTTCTTTCACTTCCCATATAGTTCTCAAGGTTTAGTCATGTAGCATGTACTTCAGTCCTTCTAATTGATGAATAATGTTGCATTGTATCAGTACACCACCTTTATTAATCTAGTCCCCGGCTGATGGACATTGAGGTTGTTTCCAGACCTTTTGCTGTTTATGAATAACGCTGCAGTGAACGTTGTGTGCATGTTGTGTGGACCTATTTTCTCTCGGAACCTATGCGTGCCATCGCTGGGTCACATGATAACTCTGTTTAACTTTTTGAGCAGCTCCCAGACTGTTTTCCAAAGTAAGGGATGAGAATTCCACTTTCTCAGCATCTTCTCCAGCACATGTTATTGTCCATCTTTTTGAGTCTAGCCGTTGCAGCGGGTGTGACGTGGTATCTTGTTCGTGGTTTAGATTTGCAGATTTCCCTGCTGGCTAATGATATTGAGCATCTTTTCATCAAAACTTTCCATGGCTTTAGAAGTGGAGCTACTTAAATAAACGTGGCTTTTTAAAACTTCATCTAATTCAGGCCCTTTAGTCCACCGTTCTGATCATTGTCACAGCTGTCACCGTCATCCGGGGCAGCTAGGACGAGCAAGCCCATCAGTGATGATGCAGGATGAGTTGGCCTTTGCGAATTCGCTGCAATGCAGAAAGAATGAAGATGAGTTCAGTTCCTTTGTAGAGTTTTAGGCCTTCATCCTGGTGCCTGGTTCCATACAGGCCATCAGTTTTGTCTCTGTGTTGTCATTTTCTGTACACTCCTGCATGGAGATGGGGTCTTTCAGTGGATTGTTGTTGTTTTTTTAAACTGTGTTCAAGTGGCTTGAGAATTCTTGGCCCCGGTAAGCAGTTTCTGCCTGTTTATCACCCTTGCCCCTCTTCATGAGAGAGGCCATTCACATAATGGGAGGTTTTCAGATGACTCCTATAGTAGGGTCCTTGATGTTTCTGCTCCCATACGGCTCTTGCCCACTTTCCCGCTTGTTTACTGTAGCATGCCAATTTTCTCCTTCTGCAGTCTCCCAAGATAAGAGCAGAGTGTTTTAAAGAACAGGGAGATAGCAGAAATCGAGGAAGAGTGATTTGGAAAGAACTGTCAACAAATGCTACTTTTCACGTTTTTTTCCCCTTTTAAAAGTGTTTAAATACTGAATGCTGTAAATGCCACTCACTGGCACACTGTTAGCATGAGAGATGCTATTTTGGGTTCATGGTTTCAGTTCTGGTTGGGTTCCCTTTGTGATCTGTGTGACATGGTTTTCCCTTAGGTTATAAAGCGGGGTAGATTTCCAAAAATTCAAGTCGATTCTGTGGTCGGTGATAAAGAGCTTAGCATCTCGAGAGGTTGAGGTGGGCGTTGGCCTTCGTGCTCCTTCTGGGTGTCCTTTCCGGTTGTATAGGCAGCCCTTCGGCGATCGAGCACGTGCTCCTGCTGCTTTAGAAACAAGACTGTGGAAACCACGACACCATTACATTAAAGCTCTGAATGTAAACAGCAGAGTCAGTTTCATGATAGTAACATCATTGACCCAGGCTGCACGAGGTAAAGCGCAAATTAAAATTCTGAATGCGTGGCTGTTGTTTGACATGGATGAGGTGACTTTATTCGTTGTGGGTTTTCATTATCATTAACTCAGGGTTTGGTGTTTGTTTTCCTTGTCTCACTCCCAGCCTGTCCACATTGTTTGGGTAAGAGCAAGTGCATGTCTCTCCTTCTGTCAACAGCGAAACCTTTCTGCAGCCACCTTTGAGGCACAGAACACCGATACGCGGGCGTTTCCGGTGTCGCTTTTTCAAAGTCCTTTGACAGAATGTGAACTTTTTGTTGTTGTTTGTTTTATTTTAAAATTGTCAGTGGAGTCCGCTCTGGGAAGCAGATGCTTGTTTTTTGAGTTGTGACAAGGTACTTGATGGCGATGAAGGGACAGCGAACAATTGAGTGTTGAAAAGCATTTTTATTTTTTAAGCAACAATTTGTCAGGTCGCTTGCTGTATAAGAACATGAATTCTGATGTAATGGGACAGAATCCCAGCTTAGATCTAGGCTAAAGATGTTCAGCCTCAGGACTGTTGGCCGTTTGGGGCTTGTTAATTCTCTGTGATGGGGGCTGTCCTGTGCATTGTAGGACGTTTAACAGCACTCTCCCACACCCCCCATCCCCCCAGGTGTGACAACCGTAAATGTCTCTAGACATTGCCAGATTTCCCCAGGGTAGAGGAAGGGGGGGTGTCAAAATCCCTGTTTGAGAACCACTGGCCCTCTGAGAGGCCACCTGCATTGCCAAATAATGCATCGTTGCTCACCATTGCTCATCAAAAATGACTTTTCTGATAGCTTTACAAACTGTTCTGCTTGTGTGCCCTGTGCAATATAAATCTGCAAGCATTCACTTAAAAAAAGTTTACTAACTAATTAGTGTCAGGTAACGAGGAAGTAGAAGGTTCGGATTTTCCCGCCCTCGCTGTGCTGTTGAGAAATATCTCCGTTGCCCCATTGATCTGTGCAGGTTATGTCTGTGGCGGACCAATGCATGTAGATGCTGCAATTGGTAGAGCCCTTGGGTTTTTTATTTTGAGGGTTTGCTGGCTGTATAGGGATGTCAGTATCTCTTTTGTTCTAAAATACATTTTTAAAGTAGCGTTCATGGTTTTTTTTCCTTTTTGGGGAAGGTGCCAGGCATCGGATTGTCTCAGGTAGGCCTTGTTGGGTAGAAAATGTCCTTCCAAACACACATGGGACAGATGGGCTGCCTGTTTGGAGTTGTTTCCTCTCCCGGATGCAGGTCCTTTATTCGTTGCCGTGTGTGTATGTGTGTGTGTGTGTTTGTGTGTGTGTGTGTGTGTGTGTGTGTGTGTTATCTCAGATACGACACTTTTTATTTGTTAAGCATCTTCTTCTGAGAGTGTAGCCATGGCTGTCACTGTTTGGGCTTGATTCTTCTTCACATGCTTCCTTGGAAGAGAGCTGAAAACTAAAGAGATCCTTCTTTTTTGGATGTAGGGACTCAGGATATTGGGAAGTGGGGACTAGAGAGCTGGGACTCAGGAGGCACAAACCTAAGAACAAATTTCCATCTTAATTTCCATCATTACCGTTAAGGCTGCATGGTAAAGATGGGTTTATCTCTGGGGAGGGTGGATTGTCTCAGCATGTGTGGCATTCTGCGCCCTCAAGGCCTCCCAACGAGGTCTTCGTTGGAGAAGGAGATTGCCCTCTCCCTTTCCAGTGCTTGGGAACGCTCAGTCTAACTCCTTGTGAACGTGACTGGGCTACTGGGGTCACAGGAGGAAAGCTGTTGTAGGGAATAAAAGGTCTGCAGTCCTCGTTCTGGCTCTGAGCCCCGTGGCAAGCCATTTTCTCCTCTGTGAAATGGGATCCACGATGCCCACCCTGCCTGCCTTGGGTGTGTTCCGAGCAGAGGCCGGGAAGTGGGCAGGGGATATCTCGGAGCCCTGCATGTCAGGGTAAGAAGTAGAACACGAGGCTGCAGTCTCTGTGTTCCTGGATCTCCAGCATCTTTAGAAGTTGCAAGCCATCCTCTCACTGCTTAGTAATCTTTGTAGGATTTTGCTTTAAATAAAAAAAAAGAAAGAAAGTTTGGGGTGCCTGGGTAGCTCAGTTGGTTAAGCGTCCCACTCTTGATTTTGACTCTCAGGATTGTGAGATCGAACCCCGAGTGGGGCTCCCCACTGGGCATGGAGCCTGCTTAAGATTCTTTCTCCCTCTCCCTCTGCCCCCCTACCCCATGCTCTCTCAAAAAAAAATAAATAAATAAAATAAAACAATAAAAATAAAAAGAAGCTGTAGTAGCAGCTTTCAAAATGGCCAAGCAAGGGATGGAGAAACTTGGTTTCCTCCAATAACGACAGTGAGCTTTCTTCAAGGATCCTGGAAACCCACAGCTGGGTAGAGGTGGGAGTTGCCCGGGGCCCGTGAAGGCTGTTGCACATCCCTGCTGATGGTTCTTAGCCTAAATGTGGGGTTTAATCACGTGGGTCTACTTCACAGCTGTGGCGAAGCCCCTTTATGACAGAAGCTAGTTTTTGTCTTCAATAATATATCATAGAACGCTTTCTAGTTCATCTTTCTAAAAACCAACTTGGGTCTGGCAGAAAAGCTCTACTTTCTTCTCGTGTATCCAGACATTTGCCTGAGTATGCCTTTGCTGTGACATAAAATCACAGCTCTGGAAATGTCTTTCGGTGACTCCCTTCTGGATTTTTGGGAGAGCGGGGTGTGCAGGGAGGGGTGAAGGGGTGGTGTCCCCCACCCAGTAGTTAAATCCCTTCCCCTCTGCTTGGCTTCTCTCGTCTTGTAATCCGTGCCGTGCTTAATTACCCCGTTGCACTTGCTTGTGTATGCATCATTGCATTTCCCCCCCAGAAGCCGGACAGAGCTCTTATTCTCTAAGTAATGATAGCAATTGCTGGTAGGGCAGACCTGTTCCTCATCCTTCTCCGAGCACATTTCTTATGGCAGGTGTCTAGTTCCTAATTAAGTGCTAATGAGCATGCCTAGTGGACCATGATGCTGCTGCCAGTTCCTCCGGTTTTATGTCTTGCTATTGCCAAGTTCTTAAAAGGTGACAGAGCAAGAATTAGTGTCTCTGGGATGACAGGAAGGTGATTTTACGCGTAAAGAAATTGTTATTATGATCTCAAATGGTGAGTGAGGAGTTTATAAATACTTTCCAAGAATACTACTGATGCTGGCCTCTCCGACCTCTCTCTCCCCCTTTCCACTTCTCTGATGAGCACTGTGCTCCTCTTTGGAAAGAAGGGGAATTTCAAGACAAGGTTGGCTCCTGAAGATTTTTTAGAAGATGCTAGGAGTGGTTGAAAATTTTCCGTAAACTGACTGTAGACACCAATTTCTGGCTTTAAGATGCTGTTTTCTCTCACTCTGGAGGGCGGGAAGCATGTTTAGGATTCAATTAAAGATCAGTGGTCTGGGTAGAAATTACCAAAGATCTGGCGTGAAGATTTAATATATTCAGTACACGCAAGGGGGTAATAAATAAACGAGTAATTGAGTCCCAGGGAAGTGAGCACAAATCAGAATCTTAAGAATTTTCTAACATTACACCTTAGAAATTGAGCTTTAATCGTTTTTACTGTCTCATCAAAAACTAGTTTTATGTTGGACAGCTGAAATGTGGCCTGATTTATGGCTCAGGGGCCATTTCTTTGGATACTTTTTCATTTACTATAACACGCTCTTCAATATAATATATGAGAGCAATGGTACTTTTTAGTGTGAGCACATTTCTGACTTCTGGAATGGGTTAAGGGATAGAGGCAAAGGCATTTGGGAGTGGGGACCTGGGTGACTGTGGGGACAGTCCCACACCACCATGACAGTTCCTCGTCATGGCTTCTCTGGGTCTCATCCCTCTGTGACATTGAGGGGGGGGTGAGTTTGGGGTGTGGGGCTCCGGAGAAAGGGAGTGATAAGCAGTTTCATGCTATGGTCTTCCACCTGTGGTTTCTTCAGGCTGTCACAGCGTGGCCCCCAGGGCCTCCCTCTGTGTGTGGTGGGACGGTGACCCAAGTGTTGTCATGGGGATCGTTCCTACATGACCCCACCCCCCTCCCGCCTGGTGGGAGAACCTCGGCAGGTTCCTTACCGCCCTGCGCCTTGGTTCCTTCTGTGACACGGGAATATCAGTGCTTCTTCCTAGCTCTGTGAGGGCTCAGTGAAATAAGGACACAGGGCTACTTGGGAGGGGGAGGTGCGTGCCTACGAGAGGCTAGATATTTCTTCAGCCTTCCATTAATTTATGGTAGTATTTTGGTTACGCCTCATCATACCATTGTGGTAAATTAGCACAAGAATATTGGGGAAACAGAGTCACCTCATAACTGGTGACTAGTGGAGAGCAGAGTTTCTGGTTTGCAGGGTGCACATCTGCACCTCCCCCATCTTAACCTTCCTGAAATCAGGAAGAGTCTCGCCTTCGGTGATTTCATCCCTGGAGGCGCTTCGAGATGGATCTAACACGGGAGTGCTAGCCTGGCCTACTGCTCATGACAGCCGCACTCTGCGGGCAGGACTCAGACCAGAAGGAGGCAGTGTAGATAGATCTTGGATGATATTTTGGGAAGATGGGGAAAGATAACTGTATAGATGGAAACTTTTGATGAACTGAAAATGCTAATCACATTCCCCCCCCTCCCTTTCCTCCCTTTGTCTCTTTGGTCCCTGCATGTGTTTGTTGAACCTCCTGTTGTGTTTCCTCCATTCTCCTCTGGATGTTGCTGCCACCTTCACCTCATCCTCTGCTCCTTCCTCTCTCACCTCCTCCCCTTCCTCTCTCACCTCCTCCCCTTCCTCTCTCACCTCCTCCCCTTCTTCCTCTCCTTCCTCCTCCACCCCTTCCTCTCACCTCTTCCTCCTTCCCTTCCTCTCTCCCCTCTTCCTCTCCCTCTTCCCTGTCCTCTCATCTCTTCCTCCCCTCCCCACCTGTACCTCCTCTTCCCCTTCTTCTTTCACCACCACCAACAGCAGCAGCAGTTGCAAGCTCAGCATCTTTCTCACGGCCACGGACCCCCAGTGCCCCTAACGCCTCACCCTTCGGGACTTCAGCCTCCTGGAATGCCGCCCCTCGGGGGCAGTGCTGGCCTCCTGGCGCTGTCTAGTGCTCTGAGTGGGCAGTCTCACTTGGCAATAAAAGATGACAAGAAGCACCACGAGGCAGAACACCACAGAGGTGAGAGGCCGGGCAAGCCAGATTAGGACTTGGTCCTGATACTCAGACAGTGCTGCAAAGTTGTGTGCACCGCTCAAGAGAGCCCCACCCCATACAGAGAGCAAACAATGAGCTAAGAGGAACTGTCGCAAAGCTTGGCCACTGAAACACAGTTCTCCCTGGAGGTTTTCAGGGTTTACCGTGGGCATCTGTAGATTCCTCGATCTCTTTAGATGGCAGGCATCTTGACATCTTGGCAACTGCCTAGTTAATGCCAGTGGCCTGTACCATATTATGGAAAACTGTTAACTGCTTAATTGGGTAATTTTCAAAGAAAGTAATGTTGTTAAATGGGGCGAAATAAGAAGTTAAATTTGAAAGTGAATGTGTTCAAATGAAAGGTTTGATAATTGCATCTGTTACTACTTAGTTTCATAGGCTTTAATTCTAGTATGCATTAAATATTGGGCAAAATTGCACTTGACTAATTTTTTGAAGAAAAGTAATTTATTCTGTCAAGAAATAAAAAAATAGGCTTTGTGTATGGTTAAACTGTAAATCTTATGTTTACAAAATACTGTAATTTTCAGGAAATCACTGTATTAGGAATGTGCAATGACTTATATAAATAAAAGCCATTTTTAAAACTGTTTGGGGCTTGTGTTCTAATTATTCCCCCCTTTTTTTTATTTCTGTTCTTGCCTCTGTGTCTGAACGGGCATGTCTGTGCGTTTCTTGGTAACCTCGGGAGCAGACAGAGAACCGGGCACAGTAAGTACTCAAACGCGTGCTGTACAGAAACACATTGCCCTTCCTGCAATGTACCCCAAGCTGCCTTTGTTAAAACACAGCCACACAGACGCATATGCTCCCTGTCTCTCTCAGTGACCTGGTTCCTTTCTTTCTTTCTTTCTTTCTTTCTTTCTTTCTTTCTTTCTTTCTTTCTTTCTTTCCTTCCTTCCTTCCTTCCTTCCTTCCTTCCTTCCTTTCTTTCTCTCTCTCTCTTTCTTTCTTTCTTTCTTTCTTTCTTTCTTTCTTTCTTCTATATGACTGTCCACCCCCCTCCCCCACCTTTGTCTTTTTTTTTTTTTTTTTCATTTTTAATAAAACCTGTGAGATGAGAGGGACATGATTTGGAGGCAGAGTTGTCTGCTTTGATTACTTACTTGGAAATACACTTTGATCAGTCTGTGCCCCAGACCCACGTTAAAAAATATGTTTATCATTGCATTCCGACTCCAGGTTGCCTGTAGTTTTAAAAGAGTATTCGTTTTTATCTTAAATCAGTTTTACAGGCAAGAGGTCACAATCCATATGTGAAATTGGTTAGTAATGTGTTATTTCTACCTAAACCTTATTCATTATCCTCTACAAATGCATCTTAGTTGCTAGGTTTCCATATCTAGTTTTCTTTTCGTAATTGTCCTTGGAGGGTGAACTTGAACTTAAATTTATTTTTGACCAAAGAACAGAGCGTCTGAGTAAGCTCTTAAAAACAAGGAAACTCAGTGGACGGAGGCTCTGGGCTTATAAGGGTTCATTTTTTTCACCGGCCTAAATCTTACCCATTTTACATACTGCACGTTCAGTCTGTACGTGTATCTGCCAATAAGCTGTGGGGAGAGCGAATCTGAAATGCATCTCTCAAATGTTGTGGAGTAAATGGAGTGAGAAATTGGCCCCTTTTCAGCGAGGATAACCTACAGTTTTTGCCTCCTTTCTTCCGCCTTTCTTTTCCTTCTGAACATGGCAGTATTTTGACCAGGTTAAATCTAAATATTGTAGCAGAATTGAGATACTGAACTTTTAAATCATTCTGATCCTTTTTTTAGCAGTTTGGGGTGGGGGCGGTGGGTAAAGCATTTGTGCACAGAAAGTTTTTTCCCTCTTCTGTGTAGAATAGGGGCTACTTTAAAAATTCTCTTTGAGACCCGATCTTGGTGTTACTTTGTTTTGTTTTTTGTGTGTGTGTTTTGTTTTGTTTTGTTTTGAGAGGGAGAGAGATGGGGGGTAGGGCCAGAGGGACAGGGGGAGAGAGAATCTCAAGCAGGCTCCACGCCCAGTGCGGAGCCCTGTGCGAAGTTCGATCTCATGACCCTGAGATCATGACCTGAGCCGAAATCAAAAGTTGGTTGTGTACTTTACATATCAGGATGCGTTGGGGGCAATAGATAAGGTGAAAGGATGGGGTGGCTAGTTTTAAGGGAAAGAGGGGAGGAAAAATTCCAGCTAGGGAATAAAATATCCTACTCCCAAAGTGCAAACCTAAGTAAACTGACTTTGATGGAGGTGACCTTTATGTTTGTGGCTGTCTCAGTGTCGCTGTAGATTGTCCTCTTCTGTGCCATGTTCACTCAATAGAATGTCAAATTAAAAACCCTAATCCTGGACCGAAGAACAGAGATGGCAGAAGATGTCGAGAAAGCTGCTGTCCTGTCGTCTGCTGCAGGTTTTCATTCATTGAACTGATTCTCGGTTTGGAACTGTATTTCTAAATTAGCTTTCTGTTCTCAGTACTGTCTCATTGCCAGTCACCGTGTGTTTGCCGAGTGCTTGCGAGATGTAAGGCAACGCAGGAAATGTAGCTATAGTCAGGGGTATGTAGGCACACATATTACAAGCACTTTCTCAAAGCACTGAGGAAAGGTGACAGAAATATCGGAGGATCTCAGATTGTAGAGAGTTTCAGCAAGAGTTCTAGACAGTTGTGGAAGGGGGACCATAGTATGTATTTCTGCGAGATGCTGTGGCAGGAGTGATAGCTGAGGTGTGCGGGCTGAACCCATTTTTCCATAGCTCTGCGTGTGTGTCTGCGTATATCAAATAACCTGTTTGTGGTGCTGGCTGGCAAATGCAAGAACTTAATGCACTGGGGAGGTGACGGTGGGGCTGGAGGAAGGCTGAGAGTTGTACCCTCCAAGTGCAAAACAGCCCTTGAATTTCAGTTGTTTGTAGGTCCTCACGTTGAGTTCACCGCCAATGAACTTTGAAGTCAAAGTATGTGGAGGCATGGCATAAACCACTCTGTATAATAACATGAAGTCAGTGGTTACTTAACGTGCTATCTGCATGTCTCTTTCACATCCAGTGTTTCACAAGTCTTAATGATAATTTTAGTGGGCATTTTCAGAATAAATGTGTTTTCCGCCTAATTATTATAGACCTCTCTTGGTGATGATGATATAAAATGGGAAAACTACATTAATTTGTAACCTAAACATTTAATTCCATCTGTAGAGAGGAATGAAACTGTTCGCTGTCCACATAAGTGGGGTTTTGCTGCAGTTATAGAAAATGACGTAGCTCTTTAAACTTGTGTAGAACTGAATATGAGAAGCAGTGGGTAATGAGATGATGTGTACTGCTAGGGACCAAAATATTGTAGTGCTTCTCTGTTTAATAAAGTGATTTGAATCATGAAGTCAAATTTCACTTGGCAGAAAAAGTCAGTTGATTACTCTGTATTGCTGCCGTTTTAACCATTGAGGGGTTAAGGGCAGTTGCAACAGGGCCGTGGTTTTCAAACCTTATGGTCTCAGGATCTTTACATCTTAAAGTAAAATTACTGATGACCCCAGAGAATTTTTCTCTGTGTGGATTATATATTTTGAAGTTTTTCTGGACTACGAAATAAAACAAAACAAAACAAAACAAAATCACTTGAACTGGTAAAGAGCTACTTAATTTGTGTTAGCATAAGTAACATTATTAATGAAAATTAAATATTTTCCAAAACAAAAAAATACAGCGGGAAGAGTGGCTTTGTTCTGCTCGTTTGCACATTATCTTCGGTGCCTGAAGAGAGGATAGATGTATTCTCATCAGTTTTTGCGTCCTGTCTGTTGCAGTACATTGGTTTGGTTGAGGTGTAGAAGGAAGATCTGCCCCCGTAGAGATTTGTAATGGTCTCCGGGAACCTCAAGGGTCCTTGGACCAAACGGAGAACCTCTGTCGTAAATAAGACTAAAGAGTTCTGAAACATTCCACGCTACTATATAGTTGTATTTTTTCCTGCTGTTCTTTCTGTATTGAACAAACATGATAATTATATGTATCAAGTGCAGCAGTCAGGGACTTTTGTAGACCCAGAGGGAGCGTGAGTGTGTATGGATTTTCATCTGCGAGTCTAAACCTGGTTTGTAGATAGTTTATATTTGTTTATTTTAAGATTATTTGGTAGGAAAACAAAGAGCCTTACTGTAGCCTGTTTTAATGTAAACCCCCCCCCCACCAAATGAAGGTACTAAGGACAGTGAAAATATGGACACTATTTTTTAACTCTCTTCTTTTTGAAGGGGATGAATGACGAAGGGAATAACTTTTAAGAGGGCTATTTGGCTGTTGATTTTAAATTAAGATCTGACTATTGTTTTTACTAATTTGCAAAACTTGTTTGCTTTTTTTTTTTTAAACATAAGGCTACTTGTCAGAGTTCTACAGTTGAGCAAAGAAATAGGGCATGACCTAACAAAAAGGACTTTATTTCTTATGTAGTAATAAAAACTGCAGATATTTCAATGAATGTAAAGATGAACTGTGTTCAGTTTTGGCTGAAGGCAATCTTCCAATATATCTGCTTGAAAGACCTGGAATCAGAGAATTGGCAAAGCATTGCATGGGGGCTAAAAAACATGAGTAAGACCCTGTGTTTTGATACTATTTGTTTAAGGACTATTTAACGAGCCTGTACTGTGTGCTGAGCACTGTGTGAGACACTGTGTGTAGAGTTGACCCTTTAACAACACGGGTTTGAACTGTGCAGGTCCACTTATGTGTGGATTTTTGTTGATAAACACAGGACAGCACCATAAGTGTGTTTTCTCTTATGATTTTCTTAACATTCTCTTCTCTAGCTTACTTTTAAGAGCGCAGTATAGAGTACATATACAAAATATGTGTTAATCAACGGTGTTATCGGTAAGGCTTCCGGTCCACAGTAGACTACTAGCTCTTAAGTTTGGGGGGAGTCAAAAGCTAGGTATGGATTTTTGACTGAGATGGGGGGGCGTGCCCCTGCTCCCTAAGTTGTTCAAAGGTCAGTTGTACTTGCTGCCATTTTGCAGTGATATCTTTTAATGTCACAGCCACATATTTGTTAAATGAAAAACATTGGAATGTGATCACTATTTGGAACATTTGGAAGAGGGATGAGATGATGGGGATAGGTGTCTGGGAGAGACTCCCGAGCACAGGGTCTGTGGACTTAGGCAGAGTCCATGCGTGGGCTTCAGGAGGTCCTTGAACCCCTCTAAAACTGTGTGCTTAGTGCTCTGGGTTGGTGTTCTTTTCTGTAGTTGGGGAGAGAGATGATAACTTTCATCAAATTCTCAAAAGGGGTCCCTGGCCCCAACAAGTGTAAGCCCTGTTAATGTATTTAGAGGTCACGATGGTGCAACACCATCATCTTACCGGTAAGACACCAAGCTCAAGGAGGCTAGGTACTTCTAATCATACAGTTAATTAATGGAGGTAGAGATTTAGATTATGTCTTTCTGAGGGACTGGGTTGTCACTCCCAAACTGACTTTATAGAATTACCGAGTTCAACTTTAGAACTTAGTTAAAAAATAGTGATGACAGCCATCACTTTACTTAATATGAGGTAGTGTCTTTGTGTTTCTTCTGTAGCTGTTCTTTCTAACTAGTTAATTGGTAGGACCAAATCCTACTAGATCCTACTAAGGACCACCCTTAGTCTTTTTTCCTCAAATCATGTGAACTCAGCGCTATAGAGTGCAAGGAGAATGTAAGACATGAGTCTCTTTGGAGAATACTTTACTGTTGTCCTTTTTCTGAAATTTTACGTTTGTGAATATCACATTAGCTCCCAGTAGCCCTGGGGCATGGGGTGATAAAAAGAACACCGGTTTTGGACAGAGGCAGACGTCAGTGGTATTCTGGCATGGACCAGGTGTTTCATCCTTTGGAACTTTCCCCTGGCCTCATCTATAAATTGGTGATGGGGGCTGCCTCACGGGGGTGAGGGGTTTTAGGGACCACAAGCGGGAAGACATCAGACATAGCACAGCAAGCCTTTAGGAATGTCCTCCCCATCCTCTTTACCTACGGGGTAGCAAGACAGCCATAAATGCATTATTAGTCACACTCAGTGTAGTTACTGGTGGTTTCTTTTCCTGTTTTCAAATGTGTGAGGCAGTTGTGGAGAAGCGGACAGTGACTGATGTTTCTCGGTGTGGAGAGCAGGAGACTGCCCCAGCCCGTGTTGAACTCGGTTGGGCTCCTGATAACTTCGCCAAAGGAGGAAATGTTTCTGCCTAACTGTTTATGAATTTATCTCCTGACTTATTTCAAGGAATTGCCTGGAAGTGAAGGATAAAACTGAGATGAGTCACCTAAAATTTCAATATTTAGGCACAGTGGAAAACACTAAGTTTTCTTCAGCAGTTGTCTCGGCAGATTTCCTTTTTGGCAAAATTGAAAACTACGTGCTTAAAAAACAGATCCTCTGGGAAAACTGCTCACTGCATCACTGCTGTGAGAAGGGTAAACCCTGGAAGAAAGGAAAATGACAGTGGTTTCTAGATGGTCGGGAGTGGTCTGTGTACCAGGTGGAGGTGTGTTTTTACTGTGGATGCTGTAACTTGCCGGGTGGATATTGGGGCCCAAGTGTAACTGGAGAAATGTTTGGGTTTTATCTCACTGTGCTCGCAGTGAAAATGGGGCATCGGTCATCTTGACTCTAAAAAACCAGAAAGCCGATAGAAAATATTACGTTACTTTGCGAGTGACGCCGGGGGTATCTATCTCGTGTTCTAGTCCCTCTCTCGGCTCACGTATTTGCTGGGTCTGTATGCCTTCTACATGGCTACCTTCCTTTCTGGGAGTTCTCCTGACTGAACCACTCATCTGCATCTGACAGTGCCGAGTTCCTAGATCGAGGTGCAAGAACACGCAGGTTCCTTCCCCTATTTTGCATTCAAACTATATGAAAAGTCGATGTGTACCCTTCAGACCCACTTCACAAGCAGGGCTCCTGAGATGTGATGCGGTTGCCAAGTGGACACATTTCCACACATCTTCATTTTCTTAACCCTTCTCCCTGTTGACAAGTGGGGATCCCGTTAGTTTTAGGGGTTAAAAATGCATTTGTTGAGATGTCAGGCAGAATCTGTGAATGACCCCGTTGGACTGCCGTGAAAAGTACAGCGCAGGGTGACGGCTTAATTGGTACCAGGTGTAGATGGAGAAGGCACACAGATGTGATGGGGGTGCGTCACTACCTAATTGTTTTAATGTTCGCCGGGAAGTTAATTGTCAGTGTAGAGTGTGCTAGCAAATTAGGTTCCCACTGCCTTAGTGTAACTGAGGATAAATGAGGTGTCATGAGTTTCCAGTCTGTACCTCTGACACAAACACTTTTCCTGCGGGGAGGAGAAAGTTCCCAAGGGGAATCAGCATGGCAGCTCAAGACATCCATTTGAATAATGTGCATTATTTTCACATTAGGGAAACCTGTCTAGCTTTTGCTGTCTCCATGAGCAGCTTTTCCTTTCAGATTTGCTGCTGGTGGCTTCAAGGTTTAGACATGGTTGGCAGAAGAGTTGCTTTGAGGTCTCAGAATCCATGAAGGAAACATGAAGGCTCTGTAACGAATGTTCTGGTAACACTGACAGGGTAACATTCCATTAAACCTGTTTCTTTCATATTTCCTGGAGTTTACCTCCCAGAATATCTCCGTTTACATGAACAGCCATTACTGTTAAATTGCTAAAGAAAAGTGGAAGTCTTGGAACCAAGGGTGTAAAGACGGGCTTTTATCCGTATTGAAGCATCTGGGTCTCCCTGCCTCAATCTTGGGTGGGTATTCAGAGCATGAAATAGAAACATCATTGTCCAAAACAGTGAGAATAAAGGTAACACAGAGTCCAGATGATGATGTTTTCTTTTGATTCAACTGAATGTTCTCTCAAGTGCAACAGACTGATGCTTTACCATTGGAAGTTCTTATATGAAGGTATGGTTTAAGGATTGCATTTGGATGTTTGTTTTTGCTTTGAGAGAAGAATTGTGCACTTCTGCCCACTAGGTTCAAACACTCTGCCAACTCTCTAGTTACCTTGCACCCAGAGGACTACAGCAGAGGCTAGTCGTGGTATGTGTGTTTACGAAACATGGTTCACCCAGTTAGGATGACGTGATCTGGATTTGGCAACTCGAGGTAGCATACACCAGTTGTAACGTGAGAAGTTCTGCTACTTTTCCTTTTCTTCTCTGAGTAGCTCTTTTGGTCTTGTAGCTTATCACACCACTGTGAGCGAGAGAAATGACCCTCAGGAAGCATGTAGTAGTGGTAGCCAGCAGTTGGCCTGTGGTCAGTGAAGGCGCACACTGAGATTTTCTGTGCTCCAGATTTTTTAAGAAGGAGAGTTCCCTTGGGGTGCATGTTTTCTCTTTTTTTGCCCCTCATCTCCTCATTTCATGTGTAGTTTCCACCTATAAATGGAGGGAAAGGCATGCCCGTGGGGCTAACGGGTCTTGTGGACTCCCTTTCTGACTCCGGTACTCAGTGCTCCAGGGGGGATCTTTTTTCTCCAGAGGCCTGTCAGATATACCTCTCCCTTTATCGTTTTACTTGGCTCCATTCCCATAAGTGTGTGCAACATGTAAAGTACAGAAACTCATCATGGTTTTAGAATTTTAGTTTGTTTTGAAGTGATAGTGTGTTTTCCGGCCTTGATTTGCTCAGATTTGTAATCTCCCCTGTGGGCTGTATAAATGTCCAATTTTGAGCTCTCGTGGAAGACACACAGTAAATAAGATGATTTTGTTTAGTTAAAACAATTTTAAAACAAAGGGAAACTTTATATATACAGTCTTGAAAATCCCAGACCTTGGGACATTTGTAATAGAAATCTGCCCAGTAATTATCGTTTTTGAAAAATTCTGGCAGACACTTAAATTTTACCAGCTGCAAGGTGAATAAAACATTGAGTTTCTTGGCTAGAATGAGAGTATATCAGTCAGTGTGGTAACACTAGTTCTCATGCTGATCAAAAAAAAAAAAACAACAAAAAAACCCACTGATTCACAATTAAATATTTATTTGGCAGATTAAATGTTTGAAAATGAACTTTACTTGATGAATGCTGTTTGGTAGATTAAAGTCTTTCAAAACATGGACACTGGTAGAAGTCTGGTGGCAGCTCGGTCTTCAGAGCTGCTGGCGGCCACGAGTGACGTCGCGTGAAGCGGCACTGTGTGTCTCCGGACTGCTTTGTTGCTCTCTGCTGAGGCCTGTTTTAGCGCACATCTTGGGTTATAAATGGCAGGATTCATGAGTGGAAAGGCAGGAATTTGGGGCTGTTTTCAGGTCATTTTAATGTAGAATGTACTTTTTTGTAGTATGTTTGCGGTTTTTGTATGGTGGCATAAAACCGTGTGTGCGTGTGTGTGTGTGTGTGTGTGTGTGTGAGAGAGAGAGAGAGAGACAGACAGACAGACAGACTGTGGTTTGCGGAGGGTGGTCAGAGAAAGCATGCAGGGTGCATTAGGCATTATTATGTCACGTTAGAATGTTAAATGGTTAAATGTTAATGGCTAAAGAGCCAGTGTGACTCTTCAGTGATAAGTATGTGGGGGCAAGGATTTTATGTACATAATTTAAGAATCACTCCTCTGGGAGTAGAGATGCCTTGACTTAATGGGAAGAGCTTGGTGACTTTAGATAAATCGCCTCCCCTCTCTGGTCAGCCTCCAGATAAAAGGAGGGGGATGAAGAAGATGAATAAGTCTTTAAAGGTTGCTTTGGCCTCTTCAAAGGTGGGATTCTAATTACCTTCTGTGTTTCCAATGCACAAGTTTTGAAAAAAAAAAAAAGACTTAAAGTCAAGCAACCTCAGTTTCATTCTTTTGCAAATGGCTTCTTCTTAAATGTTGATTAAATGCTAAACATTAATGTTAAATGTGATCCTATCTTATTCTAGTCCAGATCTAACAAATCAAGATAGAATCAAGATAGATTTTGAAAGATCCAAATGATATTCGTTCAATACCCAGGTATAATCTCTTTATTCTTAAAATGTGTGTAAAATGGATCTTTTTTTTTTAAGATTTTATTTATTTATTTGACAGAGATAGAGACAGCCAGCAAGAGAGGGAACACAAGCAGGGGGAGTGGGAGAGGAAGAAGCAGGCTCATAGCGGAGGAGCCTGATGTGGGGCTCGATCCCATAACGCCAGGATCACTCCCTGAGCCGAAGGCAGATGCTTAACGACTGGGCTACCCAGGCGCCCCTAAAATGGCTCTTAATGACCATCAGTATGGTGGTTACTCCACCCTGGGTCATGAAGAGCATAAGCTGGTGTGTGAGGAAAACAGAGAGCATGAGGGGGGAAAAAAAAAGAAAACAACACAAAACTTCTGGTATCATGAGACATCCAGTAACACCTGTGAAGTCACTTTTGGGTTTCTGGGGAACACACGAGGGAACCATGAAGATTAGGGTCACCTAGGCAGTCATTAACCAAAACAGCTATTGTTACTGACAGTGAAGTTCATTAGGCTGGAACCATTTGCTTAAATCAGGAACAACAATGAAAGCAGTGTCAGGGCTGGAAGATGTCGGGGACAATTACACAAAGAAGACCGGGTTCATGGGAACAGGGGTAAAAGGAAGTCCATTTTTGGCGGGGCTGCCGTGTGAATCAGCTCCCCCCCAGCTCCTGACTGTGGCTCCCCCAGGCCTTCCCAGCCCACAGTCTTTGCTGCCTTGTTTTGAATCCATTTTACAGCATCAAAGGTACGATGAGACACTGTGTTTTGCAACTTGTCTGAGTCTGCCATTTTGAATGGAGCCAATTTTCACATAAGTAGCGGTGCTAATTACTAGCCCTGTCCAAATTTAGAGGAACTTCCAGAGCTTTTCAAAACCTATTCAGATTATAGGCCTCATTTAAGCCGTTCAAGCAAGAATTACAGTAGTAACTTCTAACACATAGAAGCAGAGTCCTCAAAGCTTGACAGGCTTCGGGGTTCTAACTATAGAAATGTTACTGTTTCTAACAGAAATTGCATTGTTGCTAACAGGAGCATAGTTTACTTTTATGTTTACAGTACCACTTGACACCATTAAAAATAAATAAGATCATTAAAAAGCTATCTTTGAATGGCTGAGCGGTTTGGATGCCCGGCGCTGGTTATAGCAGGAAGGCCATGAAGGCGACCCTGTGGAGAGAGACTTAACTTTAAAGTTGCCAGCGGACACCGAGTCTGTGTCACATTCTGGGCACTGGGGCAGATGCAAAGTTGAGTGCTGTATAGTGCTGCCCTCAGTGCCTCTGGTCAGAGTCTGGACGAGGAGACCTTTGAGAGCCGATAAAATCTAGAACACAGGCAGGTGTATTGGGACGCTGTTTATATCTGAGCTCAAGCTGCTACTCCCTTCCCGTGCTCAGCTTTTTGGAGTGCACGTTAGCACTTCAGGAGTTTGGTTAAGTGTCCCGTGTCCTATCAGCCAGTGGATCTGGGTCGGAGGGGTTAGTGTTTAGCAGACATTTACCACGGTCATTAGTGGAGGGATCCAGCCAGTTCACCTTTCAGCCCCACACACTGTGCTGAAGACATTACTCTGAGCTACTCTGTATTGAATTGCACCAGTCCCTCCTTCCGCTTTTATGTAAGCCTCTGCATTTGTGTAGCCTGAACGGTCTTGAATCAAAGCTCTGCTGGCTTCAGCGTCAGCCCCTGCAGTGGGCAGAGCGGCTTCATATGGCCTCCCGGTCCCTAGTTTTGATTTCCTCCTGTGTGTGGTTGAGCTGGGAATGCTCCTGTGGTGGGGTCCACAGTTTTCTTGAGGTAGCTTTGAGACCCAGCCACCTGGCTGATCACCTTGGGCTGGTTAGGAGCAAAGACACACCTTCTCCCTTACCCCCCCACCCCCGTTTTTAAAATTCGCTTCTCGTGCATGCCATTGCATTAGAGGTGGTCTGACTTAAAGGTTTCCCCCAGCCCCTTCTATTTAAAATTGTGGCAGAGAAAGGTAACATAATTGTCTGTTGCCCCTGGACATCCCCGTAATAGTTCTCCAGCGTCTTGCAGAAATTGGGGTTATCTGGGCTTTGTGCGGGAGATTTTTGCACAGCTCCTTCAGCATTGTTCGAAGCAGTAACACACCACTGAACAAATTGCCCCCTTGCATATGCTAATCCTGTACTTAAAAGAACTCATTGTAACATGTTCTGATGCTTTAGCCTGAGGGGAGGTGGGAATTGAAGGGATGTCAGATCTTGTCATGTGACCCCCAAATATCTAAAATGCCTGTTTTCTTTGGGTCAACAGTTCGTACTCAGCACATGGGAATGAAAGTATCCTGTGTGGTTGGTTGAAAAGATTAGTCCTTGTTCCTCCTTTTGCATGGGGGAGCAGGCCTCGCTGTTGAAGATTCGCTGGCTGAAACATTCGCTTTAGGTCTTGAATTTCAGTGCTGTTGGCGAAGAACACCAAATCTTATTTTCAACAGTAAATTAAAAGAATTCAAAAGAGTTCCTTCATTGTTGCTGTGTAAAATGTGATTTGCCTTTTAGGAAGCCATGCTGTTAATCCCACCTGCTCTCTCTGTGTCTTTTTCGAGGGCTACACACTGTTACAGTCACAGAATACGCCTGATAGAATAATCTCAAGGTTCCACTCCTAGGCCATTTCTATTCCTGACCAGGAAATCGCAGTGGGAAAGAATAAAAACATCCACATGTAAACAGCAAGCTCCCATCTCTCTAACCGTAAAAAGAGAATGGAAGAGCATTTTAAGTGAGTAGGGCCTGAAGGACCCACCAGGCTCTGGATGGTTTTGTTGCATAGTCAGGGTCTCCGTTTTAAATGCTTAAACCTCTATAAATGTTTGCCATCAAAGTCTTCAGACGAGATGAACTACATGGAATGAAAGGAAGTGCAGGTATCACCTTTCTAAAATAGCTGTCCCATCCAGGTTGGGTTTTCATGTGTTCAAAGAGACCTGGGAAGAAATCTTTGATTTTTTTTTTTTTTTTTTTTGTCTTGCAGAGTAATTCCCTCTTGGTCCCAGACAGTCTAAGGGGCACAGATAAACGCAGAAACGGGCCTGAATTTTCCAATGACATCAAAAAAAGAAAGGTGGATGATAAGGACTCCAGCCACTATGTAAGTAAATAAAGGACTTGAAACAGTATTTGTTTACTTACTTGCTTACCTTCTAAGTGAGCATATAAGCATACTCTTTAAGATCTTAGTGATAATTCCACATCCTTTGAAATAATACTATCAGGGGGATAGATTCTTTTAAGCATACTATTTCCCTTTACAGCTGTAAACTCTGCTCTGTCAGGCTCCTGATTACATTTTAGGCTTTCTGCCTAAGTTCCTCATGAGAGGGGATACCAGCATGCAGGGGCACACTTCAGCTGGTGCATTTGCATGGGGCTCTGCTCTTAAAGGGACCTTGCCCTTGGTTTGATGCTCTGTTCTCACCATCTTCAAATTCTCAGTTTTTGAACCAGGGCCTGCATTTTCAGCTGTCCTGCCCCCTGCAAATTTGGTAGTCCGTCCTGCTAAGATAATTGGGGTAAAAATGTCGGTGTCCCAAAATACCTTTTTGAATGCTATTCTGTTGACTTACTGAGGCTCATATTCGGTCTTGAGGCAGAGTTCATCCTCTTGAACAGCGAGCAGTTGGGCCACGTAAGTCCATCGTAAAAATGGAAAAAAACCTCGCAGGCATCTAGGTCAGACCCCGCAGACTGAGAACGCATGACTGCGGAGGGAGGGCTCTTGACTTCCATCGAGCTGGAACCATGTTTCACAAGGAGAGCAAACCAAGTCAAATGGCAGTTGGCTCAAGTCTGAGGGTCATAAACATTGCTGCTGATAGATGACTTGGAGTTTTCTTGTGTATCCCCAAGTGTGTCTATTTCAAGATGGACACATTGTCGGGAACAGTATGAGAGTAGAAAGTGGGATTCGTTCACTTCCCATTGCTTATGGAAGAAGCCTCCAGCTACGGTTGGCAGGCGTCTTGGCAGGATGGGGCTACCAAATTTACTAGACCTCTCTGCCTCCTGCTGGCTGGTTCAAGCCGATAGGTGGCCAGTGGCTAGTATTTCTAGTATTTCCTGAGCAACAGCTCATTCCTGCCATGTACCTCATGCTTTTACATGGATTGTTTCATTTGACTTTTTTAAAACAATTCTGTGAGTTCAGTACCATCGCCTCCAGTGTAGATGAGGAAACTGCAGCATAGAGCTTGTAAGTGATTTGCCCAGGTTCAGAGTTAATGGTGAAGCCTGGAGGCGGTCTAACTCCAGAATCCATGCTCTTCATCACAATGCCAGGATCCCCAAGCTGAGGGCCTGGGAAAGGATGTTTTGCCAGAGGTCCTTGTATTGGTCCACACTGTGCACTATAATAACGTTCTAAGAACTTGGAGTTGTAGGTTTTCCCCATCCCAGTCCAAGCCTTTGTAGCACATAATGTTGCCCCTCACCTTTGCCCACACCTGGTGTCCCCTGCAGGTACTTTTATATATGCCGTCAACTGTTCCTAAGCTACTCAGAAGGTGTGTGACATGCAGAAATCTGGAAGTTGCCAGTAATACAATTTTGAGTTGTTGTGCATGAGGCTCGTGTAGATATTTAGTGATCTAGGATCCATAGCTCTACATTACTGTTTTATCACCTGCTCATATTAAGGATGTCCAGATGTGTAAGTAGTTGAGATGATGTTGGAGAATCTGGGGTGAAGTCCTCTGACCTTAGCTCCTGATGACCGGTCCACACTGTACTGTGAAGGTTCACATTTGCAGAAGGGTCCAAAACAAAGCTAAGATTGAAATTACAGACTACTCAAAGACTCACTTCACAGTCCCATTGTAACAAATGAGTTGTTTGCTACTTTTTGCCAGTTTCTACACTAGGTGAGCCTTTTCTATAAATTTTTTTTAAGAGGGAAAACCTTTTGGCTTATGTTTTTTTCATCACCACCATCTTTTTTTTTCCCCCAAGATTTTATTTACTTGTCAGAGAGGAAGAGAGAGTAAGCACAAGCAGGGGGAGCGGCAGGCAGAGGGAGAAGCAGGCTCCCCGCTGAGCAAGGAGCCCAAGGCAGGACTCAATCCCAAGACTAGAATCATGACCTGAGCCAAAAGCAGACACTTAACCGACTGAGCCACCCAGGCGTGCCATTTTTCTTTAGATATTTATTTTATTGAAGTAATCCCTTACCCCCAATGTGGGGCTCGAACTCACAACCCTGAATTCAAGAATAACACACTCTTCTGACTGAGCCAGCCAGGCGCCCCCCCTCCCCCACACCCTGTCTTTGTGTTCTTAATACCTGAAAATATTTGTGCTTTTCTGTGGTCTTTACTAACAGAAAAAGCAAATGTTCTTTAGTTTTAATTTTTTCTTTTATTACATGAAGATATTTCTTTCAGCAGGCTGTTATTTTGAGTTACCCAGGCTTCCTCATCTTATGTTGTTATAGTGAATTGCATGGTGCCTTAACAACAGTGATTAAAGTAAATCTGGTAACACACTATTGAAGAAAGTAAACTGGGTCTTCCACATGTAAAACTCTAGGTACAATTAGAAAAAAACACGTAGAAGATACGAATTTACAGTTGAGGGTAACTTTCTAGCTGGACTTGGAGGCCCCGCAGAAAGCCAACGTGGCAAATACTTGCACTTGTACTTATTAGTACAAATTTTCAAACTTTCATGTATTTGTAACTGACAGTGACTCAGTAAAAGGATTGTGTAGATCGTAAACTAGTGACCTGCTCCTTTTTGAGAATTAGGGCCCACTGTGAGATCTTCCTTCTTTCATAGCTCATTGTATCACTGTATGGCTCCATCTAAAGGACAGGAGGCCTTTTGGCTAAGAAAGTAGATCTTTTCAGTCTGCCCTCAACTTGACGTAGGAGTGATCACATAGCTGAATAGCTTTTGCAAGTTGTACAGCTTTATGAAGAGGGAATAAACGTCCTACTGCAGGATGCCAGTGTCTTCCAGATTTTACCATCCTGTGTTCTTCCATCTCTCCTAAAATATTCCATTATGATTGCAAATTTTTTATTCTTAACATGAGGTTAGATCTTGGTCCGTTATCCCAGCCAAGTAGATAGCTTTTTTGTTTTAGTTTTTAGTGTTCCTTTTTTCCCTTTCAGTAATTAGTAACCCCATGGGAACATGGTTGAAGTTTGCCTTTATAATAACAAATTGGCTGTGAACACTAGATTTGTTGGCTGTCTTCAAGATGATACACACAAAGAAGGGCGTGAAATCGTGTTCTTCATTTGACCTCCAGTGGGAAAAGAGCCCTGATAGAAGGCTGTGGGCGGATTTCAGATTATAAGAGAGATGGAGCTGTTGCAAACAGTTATTGAGCTCTTCCTGTGCACTCAGTGTTTGCAACTTGCCCTCAGCCGTATGGTCTCCAGCAGGTATGCTAGTGTAACAATTCCTGCCTGGGGCTTTGGGTAGCCCCATGTCAGATAAAGGGGGGGGGGCGGAGGCAGTATTAATGACTAGGCCTGGCAATCCGGAAGGGATCCTGTAGGCATGTCCTGGGCCATTTTTCAGTCTGTCTGTTACCAAGAACTATAGACATCGAACTGGGCCTCCAACCCTTTAATAAACGGCATTAACATCTCTTTTTCCAGGACAGCGATGGTGACAAAAGCGATGACAACTTAGTCGTGGATGTGTCTAATGAGGTAACTACTCATTTTCTCAAACTATTTTCAGAGTGACTTTGGAGAAACAGAAAGTGGAGCCATGGTATTTTGGTTTCTCACAAGTTTACACATTAAAAACTTAGTGGTTGTTCACAGATGGAGCCATAGTGGTCTGACAAGAACTTTTGTTTCCTTTTAAAAAAAAAAAATCTGTTTTCCCAGTCATTTCAGATTCCTAAGTTGGGTGCCTGGTGCTCCTTTCCTTCCTGTGCCCTCTGGGCAATGTATTTGAGCTTGAGGACGCATAGGATTGTTCCTGGATACCTTTTCCTCTGTGCTATCTTCATGGGTGTGTTTGCAAACATCATCCTGTTAATCATAACAACATTGCTAGTCAGGGTGCACACTCCCAGGTCCCCCAGATCTGAAGGTCTTAGAACGTCCTCCTTTAATTTAGAGAATTAGTGTGGAAATACAGTCCGTAAGGGCAAGGTCTGTCCGTTATAAGTGAAATCACACAAGCTTTGCTTATACTTGTCGAGGACCCTTCTTCTCCGCGAGCAAGCCCTGCCCATTCACCCAGGGAAAATGGGATCGACAAAAACCGCCTGCTGAAGAAAGATGCTTCCAGCAGCCCAGCATCCACGGCCTCTTCGGGAAGCTCCACTTCTTTGAAATCCAAAGAAATGAGCTTGGTAGGTCTCATGAGCCGTCACTTTGCCTATGTAGCAGTGTATTTTTCTTTGCGGTTCAGAGGACCCTAAAGTATTTGAAATGTGGGCTTTTACTGAGTGAAAGGTATATTTTTAAGTGTTTAAAAGTGAGACGACTCCTCCTGCTCTTTGTCCCACACGATGTTTCCTTTCTCCCTCTTGGTAGTGTCTTTTGGGTCGTGATGAGAGAGAGACAACAAGCTTCCTTGTGCATTGCTTTCTTATTTGGGGGATGTACAACCTTGTAGGAAGTTAGAGTCCTGTGTTTACCTTATTTTAGACTGACCCACTGCGTCAGGGCATGTTGGGATTGGGTGTGGAGTCAGAATGGGAATGTACTCAAGCAGCGTCCAGAGAAGCCTGGAGCAGGTGCAGGGTTCCTGCTTTCAGCCATTCGACAAATAATGTGGAGCATGTCATCTGTTAACTTATAGAAACTGAGCCATAACAGTCCTGCATTTGATTCTTATATGGCCTTCCTAGGCCTTATCCCATTTCACCGATGGGGAGGAAGGCCTAAGGAACTTGCCAAGTTTATGCTACCTGTCAGATCCAAGGCCAGAGGGAGCTGCGGTCTCTCCCTAGCCCATGCATGCTGTTTGCTGCTCCGCAGCGCTCCTCATTCTGGGATTTAAGAGTGAAAGGTTGAGATGCAGAGGATGATGGCCCGGGACCCTGTTACTGTCACACTCCTGAAGGCCTCTGTGCTGGTGAGTCCACATCTGTTACATAGGCAAGTGAGTGGCGGTGTTTACCTCCACACACATCTCTCAAACAGATGGGACTCCTTCTAGGGCTTTTGCCTTTGAGATGCTGATTTGTTTCTCATCAAATCCAGGGCCCTGCTGCCTCTCACTGTTAGTCTCAATCCCACTGCCACTAAAAGGCAAGATTAGAAAAGGGATCCTCCCTCTGACATTCTTGGTGACCCGGCCATTTGTTTCTGAGTGACTGGGAATTTTTTGCTGGGTGGTCATCGTTCTAAGTTGGCCTGGATCCAAAGTCCACACGCCTGATGGAAAAATACTTTTTAAAATAAAATCTGCGGAGGAAGAAGTGTGATCATGTTCTGTGTCTCTAGCTAGAGTTTTAATTCTGGCAGGAAGAGGAAAGGTCAACATTTCTCGCTCACAAGTTAATGCTGTCAACATTGTGTGGATTTATGAAAATTGGCTGAGGGAGTAGCTAGAAGGTGCCCAGTGTCCCAGCTGCTGTTGTGATAAATTGTGTAATATGGCTTGGATTAAAAATAATACTCATTTAATTTGTTTAATGATACCAGCATGAAAAAGCCAGCACGCCTGTTCTGAAATCCAGCACACCGACGCCTCGGAGCGACATGCCAACGCCGGGCACCAGTGCCACTCCAGGACTCCGTCCAGGCCTCGGCAAGCCTCCAGCCATGGACCCCCTCATTAACCAAGCGGGTAGAGCCTCGCCTCTTGTGCTTTGTTTTGTTTTTCCCTTTCCCGGCCTGATTCGTCGTCTGTGCACTCCTGACGCCATTTCCCCATGAATATGAAACACACTCAACTGCCTGTCTCCTTCCTATCCCTGAAAAGCCACGATAAGAAACAGATGTCGTCCTTAGGTTCAGCAGCTGCACACTGTTTGGTCTCCGACTGTTTACATTTGGCTTTCTTTTCTCCCCACCCCTGCACCCCCAAATAATCTAAATCCTAGGGACTTCAACAATGTTTCCGATAATTATTCTGCATGCAAGCTCCTTACCAGACTATCCCCGCGTGTCTGAGTTCGCAAATACTGACTGAAACAGCTGGCCCAAGTGTGCTGCTTGCTTTCTTGAGTTGGCTGGTTTTCTCCTGGGGTCTGTCCCTCAGGAATCTGTGGTCTCCCTGTCAGTAGAAATTGGGAGGGTTTCACTGAGGCTCCAGCCTGTGAATCTAACTTTATCTTTCTTAACACCTTGGGCCCAGAGGAAAATAGGCCCCAGAATATTCCTCCTAAACCCAGTCTTTGGTTTAGGTAATAAACCCAGGGTCAGGTTTTCATTTGGGATTGGTAGCAGGCCATGGAAAGTTTAGACTGAAGGAGAAATCTTGGATTTTATCAAAACCTTCTTTTGAGAGTAAGTCCGGTAAACAGGTAAGTGCCCTGTGCCTTGGTTTGCCTTCTGCGAATTGTGTACAATACTGCTGTTTAATTTTAATTAACAGTTTCCCAGTGCTGCCAAGCCAAGGACGAACTGCGTGGCAGTGCTTCCCCTGGGGTCTGTTCTTCCCTGGAGATGAATTCAGCTGAGTTGGTGGTGATGAAACCACCCACCCACGCACCCACTCACCCAGCCACACACACACGCACGTACCCTTCCCAAGCTTTCCTCCTTGACCTCACCCCGCATGAATGGCACCAGAAGTGACTCTCGAACTGACGGTCAGGCTGGACCACAGCAGTCGTCTGAGTCATATCACGTGGCTTGTGCTTCCTTTCAGCGGCCGGCCTGAGGACGCCGCTGGCGGTGCCCGGCCCATACCCCGCCCCGTTCGGGATGGTGCCCCACGCCGGCATGAACGGCGAGCTGACCAGCCCCGGCGCTGCGTACGCCAGCCTGCACAACATGTCCCCACAGATGAGCGCGGCCGCCGCTGCCGCTGCCGTGGTGGCCTACGGGCGCTCCCCGATGGTAGGTGCCGCGGGCGCGCAGGTGCCGCGGGCGCGCAGGTGCCGCGGGCGGGCCAGGGTAGGAACCCACGCCTGCGGCACAGAGCCCCAGTGTCCCCCGCCCCACCCGCCGCCAACAGCTTGCAGCTTCATGAGGTTAGGGCGCGGCGCTTCTTGGTTTACTGTGTGGATGAAACAAGGCAGTGTTTAGGAGCTACTTTGGCGGTTCAGGGGACATCTGGTTTTCTTCCCCCAGGTAGTTTTTTTTTTTTTTTTTTTTTTTTTTTTGGAAGGCAATGGAATGACTCAAGTAGCTCACAGAAGCCTTTTCATTCATTTACTTGAGGGGTTTTTTTTCCCCCTCTTTAATTCTTAGGAAAAAATATTTGAGAAGCTGTAACTTTTTCTTTCCATGCCTATATTATTCTTTAAACCCAACAGAGTGACTCAGGTGTAAGCAGTGATCTTAGGGCAACAGGGAGAAGACAGAGGTGACTGAACCCTGCAGCAGGCCCATCTTGCCCAGCCTTTTACAACTATGTAAATAGCCTCCTTTTTGACCGACAAGATACAAAACTGTATGCAAATGGCAAAATTGACTGTAATCCTCGATTGCATCAGGGAAAGGAAACAGATGATAACCTGTAGCAAATAGAAGTCCCTATGTATTTCTCTTGGCTGTTGAGAATAGCTCATGTTCAGTTTTCTCCTCTTCGGATGGCATGACCGTTTGGGCAGTTTGGGCCGATAGTGAAGTTTGTGGGTTTTTCCCCTTAAGTTGCCCTAGTAAGAAAGGCTGTGCATTGGTGGGTAAGATAGTTTAAAGCAAAGTAGGCAGCTAAGGGACTAGATACGTTCATTAGGGTGCACAAAGTAGGGAATCCATGAATGTTTAGACCAGTGGTATGAAACTGGGGGCGATTTTGCCCCCCAGGGACATTTGGCAATATGTGGAGATACTTTTGATTGTCAGAAGTGGGGAGGGCTATTGGTATGTAGAGTTTAGAAGCCAGGGGTGGTGCTAAATATCCCAAGACAACAACCCCAAACAAGTCTCTGGCTCAAAACATTGGTAGTGCCAAGGTTGTGAAATCCTGACTCAGACAACATGCTGCCCTCTGTACTTTCTTGGGCAAGGCAGGACATCCTAAGTCCACAGGAAGTATTTACTATTGGAAGCTGGTTCTCGATGTACAAATAGACCACACTCCAACTGACTCTCCAGAAAGAAGCGTGGCCTGTTGTATTTATAGGTGGTTATATTACTTCTTGCGTTGCAGTTTTTCTTTTGAAAAATGTTAGCACATGTACTGTTCCTGTTTATGTTGCTTTGGAGATACAGGAGTTTCTAGTGAAAAGTGTTTATAGATGTTCTCAGAGTGCCTACTCTGCATAAACTGAGTCTTCAGTGTCTTATTTTTGTTTCCAGGTTGGGTTTGATCCCCCCCCTCACATGCGCGTACCTACCATCCCTCCAAACCTGGCAGGAATCCCTGGGGGGAAACCGTAAGTACCTGTAACTCTTCAGTTTTGTTTTAAGGCAATTACTTAGTCATGGCTATTAGCAGACTAGAATTCCAAAGGGAGCACAGGCTTGGACGTTTCCAAGGAGATTTCTAGTGTCTTTTCCTGAGGAGTGTTAACACTTTCTATAAATAGGCACCTTGTAGGTGTCATGCCTCCGTCTTCTCACTATGGGTGATCTCATGCATTTAGTTATTTCTGGAGAGAAACTGTTGTAAACGGGGGCCAGGAGGGAGGCAAGAACTGGGGGTGGTTGGCCCTCCCTGCTTGACCCTTCAGAAAGCCGTTCTGCTTTGCCTTTGGTCAGAGGGTAGTTGCTGGAGGTTTTCAACAGGACTGTGCTGTGGGCAGTAGTAAGCTGTCACGAGCTCTTGAAATCTCCGAAATTTGAAACATGTCGTCCCTTTACCCGGCTCAGTGCTACCTTTTCCTTATTTTGGTGGAAACTAGAGTGTACAGAGGGTAGTTGTGGCATCTGTTGGATCCCAGCATTGGAGGTGCCCCCCTCCCCCAATAAAGTTTGGTGTGTGCCTTACTCTGAGAGGTCCAGAATTACAAAACGCAGAGTGGCTTTGTGGGAAAGCATGAAAAATAGATTAAAGGGGCAAAAGAGCATGCAGAATTGGAGAAACCTCGTTGGTTATTCTTCCAGGGTGACTTAAAATCACTTGCTTTCCGTATGTTAGTAATTAGAAATGAGATTTTGAAGAATTCCTAAAGTCCTTAATTTTCATACAAAGTAAAATTGAAATATGGAGGGGGGTCTGTCTAACTTCGCAACACATACTCTGCTCTTCCATAGGACCTTTTACAATTTTGATTTTTGCACATAGCACTTGTCATAGGCCTTCAGTTTATTTTTCTTAGGCTCTCTACCTTTGCGTGGTTGCTCTTAGGTGTTAGTTACGCACCTGCTACGTGTGGCATATTACATCATGCTAAGTGGTCCATTCAACTACCTGGTCATCTTTGTGTGATTTGGATTGGGGCCTTTCTTCAAGTAAACCAGCAGCATGAGGAAAAGTGGAATTCCTTACTCCATTACCTGCTTTTTGGAAAGCAGAGTCCCATGGCTCTGCTTTACGTGCATTATAATATCTGTTTCATGGTAATTTGATTCATGATGAAATGAAACTTTTTCTAGACTGAGAACTGGTAGAGATGTTAAGAATTTGCAGTGACAGCTAGACTCAGGCAAGAGCAGGATTAAGGGGTGGGACAGTGGTGCAAATGCTTGCTTACCTGGCAGATCCCTTCTGATGGAATAACCATGAACTGCTATGTTGCGTATTTTCTTGGGTCTGCCCCTCTGCATCCAGCCTGGGATTCCCCCGGGCACTTAGTGGGTATTTCTTATCTGTGGTCTCTGGCAGTGTAGCTCTTGTGTGTCCTACAGACTGGTGAGTGGATAAAGGGCAAATGAGTAATGTGATGAGAGGAGATAATTAATAGTAACTGATGAATCTTCAAGGAAATAATAAGCAAATAATGCCAAGCTCAACTGACCATTAGGGAAAGCCAGTTTCAAGAGTCGGAGGTGTGGGTGTGTGTCTGGCAGCCAAGACCCCACCCTGAATGTGAGGCCGATGGGGTAGGGTGGGAAGAGCTATGAGCTCTTCTGATGGTCTTGAAGGTTAGTGTGCAGAGGACCATTAGCTCAGACCTAGCTCCTTACAGGTGTGTGTGTGTGTGTGTGTGTGTGTGTGTGTGTGTGAATAATGCAGTTAGACACAAAGTTGAAGCCTTCTCTGAGTGATAGCACTGGTGTCATGCTTATTAGTGCCAAAATATTCATGCCCTTGGCTTGTGATCACCTTGGATTTCTTTGGGTTCACAGCTACGTTAAGCTAGAACACGACGTGCTCAGGGACAATGACAGTGGGCGGGGCAGCAAAGTTGTGAGAGTCACTTATGAGGGTGAGTCTCTGGATCAGAGTGGTTACTGCTCTCCAAAACAATGAAAATATATTTTTTAGGATTCTCTTTTTTATTTTTTTATTTTTATTTTTTTTAAAGATTTTATTTATTTATTTGACAGAGATAGAGACAGCCAGCGAGAGAGGGAACACAAGCAGGGGGAGCGGGAGAGGAAGAAGCAGGCTCATAGCAGAGGAGCCTGATGTGGGGCTCGATCCCATAACGCCGGGATCACGCCCTGAGCCGAAGGCAGATGCTTAAACGCTGTGCCACCCAGGCGCCCCAGGATTCTCTTTTAAGTTTGAGGGGAGCCATGTAATGTGAGAAGGATCGAGTTGATATCAGAGGGGAAAAATGGAGTTCACCATTGTCTCTGGGATCTGGGCTATACATCTTACTCCCTTTGTTTTACTCCATTCATTAGTAGGAGGGGGCTTCCTGTCCTCATTGTTGAGTAAAGTAATACTCCCTGGGGCAGTGCTTCTCAAAGCTTCTATGATGACCAGTTTTTTTCCAACATAACCAAGACTGGTACTCTTAGACAAATACAGATGAATAGGGGAAGAAGGATACCCAATATAAGTGCCACTTTGTTTTTTTTTAAAGATTTTATGTATTTATTTGAGAGAGAGAGCAGAGTGAGAGATGAGTGGGGGGTGGGGGGTAACGGGAGAGGGAGAAGCGGACCACCCACTGTGCAGGGAGCCTGACTAGGGCCTCCGATCCCAGGACCCTGAGATCATGACCTGAGCCAAAGCACACACTTAGCCAACTGAGCTACCCAGGCTCCCCAGTCCCAGTTTTTTATTACAAGAGTCAGCCGTCATGCGTTGACTCTGCCGAGTTGCTGTATAACCGTTTCCAACACTTCCTTTCCCTGAGCGAGCTGATCTCCGTGCAGATGGTAGCAAATGTTTGCAGACCACACTTTGAACAGCTTTGGTCTGAGGCACTTAAGAGAAATGGTGACAAACCAACAGGGCCAGGGTAAGGGTGAGCGAGGTGTGGCGAAGGTTTGCGAATGTCATCCTCTAACAAATACCAATCAAAATAATATTTGGGTAGGGCGATGGGTGGTTACTCACGGACATGTGGGCGAGAACTGTGTGTCAGGCTTTGTGCTAGATGCTGGGCAAGCTCCGGGAACGAGGATGTTCATCTTCCCCGTCCTTAGGGGCCTGCTGATGTGGAAACGTTAGAGGGACAAGTGCCGCGGTACGTTGGTGAGGTGCTGTGAAGGCAGAGCAGTGGGTGCTAGGCAAACATGTAAAGAGTGATGATGGTGAGGATGGGAAGGGCTTCCTCGGGGTGAGGAGGAGACCCCGAAAGCTAAGCATGTACAAGAGGAACAAGCCCACAGAGCAGAGTGGGCAGAAAAGATGCACCATTGCAGGTAGAGGGGACAGTGTGCCACATGGTCCGAGCACATGGGAGCTTGAGGGATTCCTGTGCAGATGGGTGAGTTCCTCCGAGCGGCAGAGCCAGGAGAGTTCCAGTGGGGCTGGGGGGGCCTTGAAAGTGCCTCTCCTATAAATGCTCGTCTGTGGTTCTAGTCTCCCGTGATTGTCTCACCACGTGGCTGTGTGCCTCTGCCTGAGCATGTCTGGTGACGGGGCCTTGCTGGTGCCTGGAGCAAGCCGCTTTCCCTGGCTGTGTGAAAACTGTTCCAGCCCCCGAGCTGAGGTCTGTCTCCCTGGTACCTTTATCCATCAATCCTGGTTCTTTCCTACCCCTTGAGACCACACAGCGCACCATTCATCCATCATCCCCATGACAGCTCTTCAGATATTTGGAGACTGCCGCCTCGCCACGAGGCTCTTCTTCTGGCTGAATATGTTCATTGCTCAGCCCTGTCTTGTGGGATGTGATTTCAGGTTCCCACACCATCTGCTCAGTGAAATCTAACGGTCACCTCCCTCTTGCCCTCTCCCACTGATTTCATTGAAACCTGCTGCGTAGGCATAGGGGACCCTATTGGAAGCTCTCAGCCTAGTGATGGAGAGACCACATTAATCACATAATCACAAAATTGAATGCATAGTTATAATCAAGAGAAGGGCTATGACCAAGAGAAACGCTATTCTGTAAAAGCATGTGACAGGCTTCAAGGAATAAGTGTTTTCTGAGCTGCTTTAATCCCATAGGGGAAGAAGAAAGAGCATGTGCAAGGGCCCTGTGGCCTTACATTGTTGGGGTTTTTTTGTTTTTGTCAAAGTGGAATAGAGAAGATGACTATTGTTGCCACTATTCTGTACTTGGTGTTAAAGTGACGTAAGATCTCAGGAGGGTTTCCCAACCAACCTGGTCGTTTTCCTTGTCTCCACCCCCCCCCCACACCTGTCTCTCTTAACTTCTCTATATTTGTTAAAGGCATCATCCTCATTCTCTCTGACATCTGGGCGTGAACTTTAGCCTGTGATTTTTCCTTGTTTAAGTCACATTCTACCAGTCTTCTTCATTGTTAAAATCCTCACTTAATTCCTACTCACTTTTGTCAGTAAGGTCTTAGGTAAGTTTTCCCCTTTATAAAGTGCTTACCTGATTAGGTTCCTTTCTTGCTCAGAGATCTTCAGCACTTGCACATAAACTCGTGATGGGGCATTCAAGGCCCCTCTGGTACTGTTACCCCTGCCTGCTTTTCTAGCCCTATGTCATGTGTTCTTTGCATCTTGTGCATGGGCTGAAAGAGAACCTTCCATTTGCTGAAAGCCTTTCCTCCGCCTATCTGGAGCAATGTCCCTTCTCACCAGTCTTACCTCTTTCTGTGGGAATACTTTCTGTCCTTCAAAGACCACTTCCATTGCCGCCTTAACATTAAGCCTTCACTGATGCCTTGCCAAATGTGATCCCTCCCCAGGGGCACCCTGTAACATCTTGTGACACTTTGCACGCTTTGGCCTTGAGTTACCATCATGTGTGCATGTCATATTCCTACTGCTTCTTCCCTACAAGAATTGAAACTCCTGAAGTCCCCCTGTCCCCTTGAGCACAGACACCCAGTAGACAAATACGTGGTGCATTGAGTAGGTGGGAGACGAGTCCGGGATTGCGTAAGACTGTGACTCATCCTTTCCAAAGGAGACTCGCAGTTTGCATTTTAGAGTGCAACACTGCTGATTTATAAGAGGTGACCCCGACTGTGTTTTCAACCCTCGAGGCGAGATTTAATTCGTATTGTTTGGTCAGCTTCACTTGAACTCACTTTCAGTTTTAGGAAATGTGTTCCCCTGATTTTCATGGAGATCCCCGGTAAAAGAAATTCTGAAGTTTAGTTAGGTCAACATCTCTTTGCTGTGCTTCTCACTGCCCTTCCCCAAGACCGCGTTCTGGCCCCGAAGTATCACTTTCCCTTCCATCCATGCCTGGCGGCTGTGCCCTACCTGCCTCGTGTAGTAGCACCTAGAGGTCAGTAATAACTCAGACTAATAATAGTTTGGCTTAAGATCCTGCTTCGTTCCAGGTTCCTTCACCCTGTGTTTTAACGCTAGACATGTAATTGAGAAATCTTACACCCACTCGTTTAGTGTTTAAATAAATCTTTAAAGTACCTTTTTGGAGTTGGAGCCTAAAGAGAAAAGAAAATCTTAACTACGTATGGGGTAAAATTGCCTCTTAGGAAAACATGTTATGCAGCAGTGAAGAGAGGCCATCCTGGCTTCCAGCCGAGGAGACGTTTCCATGGCCAGCCCCCTCCCCCTCCCCCACCCCATTTCCAGTCCTGATCTTGCTTCTGGTTCCTCTGTTGACCATGCCTAGAATCCACAGCTGGCTTATTTAGTGGATTTGAAAATTAATTCAGCCCTCTTTTCACTGGTTATGATATTTCAGTGTTTTTTGGTCTATTAAATGCCAAAAGTAACATGCTTGTTTTATGCCTCATTATCACATTTGGGTTTGGGTTTAATTTCTGTTTTTCTACTCTTTGATCTTCTGGGAATGTGTAGCTAATTTCTCCAGATTATATTGACATGGGAGTCCCTTTCTTTTGATGGGGGTTATGTGTCACTACTAGGGAGTTGGCCTCCCCGCACATCTTTCTCTCCCTCTTCCCCTTCTCAGAAATGCCTTTCAGTTTATTAGATGTGAAGTGTGTTTTGTTTCTTTCTTGCTCACATAACGCTTGTTTGCCTGTAGTGGTTGTTTCCTTTGCTAGAATTTTCAAGTTGAGCTTTGAAAAGGCTGTATTTTAAACTTTTCTTTGTCTTACTTTTCATCCAGGAATCTCTTGGTTTGAATCTTTGTCCTGCATGGGAGCCTTGTTGCTGCCCAGCACATTTACAAGTTTTCAGACTTTTTTTTTTTTTAAGATTTTATTTTGATTTCTTTTAAAGATTTTTTTTTAAGGATCTTATTTATTTATTTGACAGAGAAAGAGAGGGTACAAGCAGGGGGAGCGGCAGGGAGAGGGAGAAGCAGGCTCCCCACTGAGCAGAGAGCCCGATGTGGGGCTCGATCCCAGCACCCTGGGATCATGACCTGAGCGGAAGACAAATGCTTAACTGACTGAGCCACCCAGGCGTCCACACGTTTTCAAACATTTAGTTGGTAGAGGAAGTAGGGCCTGGAGTTCAGAATCATAAATGCTAACTTCGCTAGAGAACCTCCTAGATTTTCAACTAGACCATCTTCCGTTTTCTCTGGAGACTTTCCTGGGGTAATTTTCTTTTTCAAGTCCATTTTAAGAGGTTCTGCATTTGCCTTTTCAAAAAATGAGAATAGTTGTACGTTAAAGTCATAAATAAGGAAACACACAGAGTCTCCCCATCTTAATGCTTTAAGTTCTCACCTTATAATTTAATTGTTACTAAAGCCCTCTATTCATGTAGATATGCTGTCTTCCAAATAGGGTAGCAATTGTGCCCTGACCTGCATATTTGCTGTTTGGGAGGATGTCGGGATGCCAAACTGGAAAAGTCCTGTGTTTAATAGATGCTGTGGGTTAGATATGCAGACCTTAAGAAATGTTAAAGGTAAAGCTTGTTATATCGGGAGTGAAGGAGATTTTACCATAAAAAGATGAATTGTATTCCCAAGGCCCTATTTTCTTTTCCAGAAATCTTAGAAATAATATGGCTCTGATTCCCTTGTGACTTCACATCGCAGTCCCCCTGCCACCACCTTCATTATACTAGTTCTTGAGGCTAAGAGTATCATCCACAATCATAAATTACATTATTCTCATCTACCTTCGGATGACCCAGATGCCCCAGCCCTCAAATCCTCCGGGGCCAGGACTGTGTAATGAAGTGCCCTGATGACATTGACAGGAAGGTTTCTCTTGTGTAGGTCACATGTCTCCATCCCGACGGGCACGCGTTATCCCTCTCGAGGGGCTAATGTCCAAGGTAGTGCCAGTGTGAAGCTAGGGTGAAGATTAAGAGCTCTCCTTTTGTGGCGGGCCTACCCAGGATGCTCTGAACTTGAATCATGGCCCTTCCACTTACTAGCCCGGTGGGCCAGTGACCCTCTCCTGTGCTGCTGCTTCTCCTCTCCAAGTAATAAGGGATAGTGAGCTACGTCCCGTGACACTAGAACTAGAGGTCGGATCTCTGTTGGGCATCATGCTTTTCTTCCTATGCAACTTCATTTACACCACTCCTCATCAGTCATGTTTATTGGGTAAGTTTTCTCAGGGCATGTTGTAAATATAGGGAAACGAGGCACAAGTAAGGTACATATGGCCCCCACAGCTTATTAGTGATTAGCTGAACCTCTAATCTGTGTCTCCTCCTTTTTTTTTTTTTTTTTACTCTATGGTATGCTTTTCAGCTGCCAGGCACAGGATTGTGTTTTTTGCCTGTGACCTGTGGCAGCTTCTGGAAGGGTCTCGCATCCACTGGGCTCTGCTGACTTGGGGAAGGGCCATGGATTTCCTTCCATCACTGTGGTTGCTTTCACTGCCTTTTGTTTTGTCCACATCGGCTCTCTAGAGACCACTTTCCCCCCTCGGGAATGTTGGTACCGTCTCTTAGTGACATTTGGTAAGACGACTGGAAATTTCTCAGGGAAAGTTGGCCGGCAAGACCCAGGTGGTTGGAGGACCCTCCACTTTCTTGTAGCTTACTCTCCTTGCCAGAGTGACCTTTGTGCCTCAATTTATAAGTGAGTAGGGTAGTGATGAATGAATTGGGGTGTTGAGATAGAGCGCCAGCTGTATGCTGACTAGTGAAGTCAGCCCACCTGTCCCTGAAGAACTCTGGAGTGGGGACAACAACGAACGAGAAGTGTAAACACATGCCGCAGACCACAGTGTGATATGTGCCGTAGCCGAGATTTGCAGGAAGAGCCAGGACCCTGGAAAAGAATCCTCCCGCCTGGGGAGGTTGTGGCAGACTGAGGAGGAGAGCAAGTGACGAGCACTGAGGAGGGAGGCGGTGCTATTCTCGGCCGGAGGGAACAGTTTGTGCACAACTCGGAGACGTGACAGCGTGCGGTATTTTAGGGGACTGGCCCGTCGTCCCACGTGGCAGGGAGTTTCGGATACAGGACGGTCACACGAACTGAGGCCCAGCCACAATACATCGTGAAGGGCTTGGCGAGCTCCGAACAGCGCGTGAGGGTTTCTGACATGATTGGATTTTTGATACCTGTTAAGACAGCACGAGATTCCCCGTCGAGAGTGCCAAGTCCACAGGCCACGGGGTCTTGGCCACAGCCATTATCTCCGGGGACCGTGGTTCTTCATCACTGTTTACTGGATCCTGCCGCTGCCCTTCCCATCTATTTCCAGCAAACCAATGACTCTGTAAACACCTGTTTTCCTTTGGCCGCAGAACACAGCATAGTTTTATTAGCAGCAGTCGGTCTGCTCGGAAAAAAACACCTTGCTTCTCCAAAGTGCAGTCTTGTTTTCCAGCCTGCCACTGTCCCTGAGAGGCTTCCCGGTGGGGACTCCTTCCTTCAGGTTCCTTCAGCTCTGCTGTGTGCCCAATAACGGAAGCGGCCTCAGCTCCGAACGAGTTTGACTTCATTCTGTTTTTACATCTGTGCTGTCCAGGGGGCTTTATTCTTTTCAATTCTCCAACCAGATTTCGGAATTAGGTCCTGATCAGCAGGTGCTTGTGCGGAAAGCTGGGTTCGGGTGGGAGCTCAGTTCTCTGAGGCTTTCTTGGGCACAGGTGGGGTGGCTGGCGTGGTGTAGCCCCTAGTGAGTGTGCCAGGAACTCATTCTTTCTGCCTCACGGTGTGCCACGGTCCTAGCTACACGTCCTCTTCTCTTTGCCAAGCGCTCTCTCTCCACTCTCGTCCTTCAGGATCTTTGGATTTCCTGATTTTCTTTGCCTCATCATTGCCATGTGCTTTCCTGACTCCCACCCCACATCTTCCTCCCTTCCTGCATTCCTGGCCCTTATGTTGTCCACTGGTTGATAAAAGAGCCCTTGCTTGAGCATACCCTCACTCTCCTCTTTTTGTTTTTTTGTTTTTTTTTTAAGATTTTATTTATTTATTTGACAGAGACAGCCAGCGAGAGAGGGAACACAAGCAGGGGGAGTGGGAGAGGTAGAAGCAGGCTTCCAGTGGAGGACCCTGATGCGGGGCTCAATCCCAGAACACCAGGATCACGCCCCGAGCCGAAGGCAGACGCTTAACGACTGCGCCACCCAGGCACCCCGCACTCTCCTCTTCTTAAGCCATGGGTGTTTGATAATGATGCTCCCGTTTTCTGAAGGCCCTGCAGGTGTGGAGCACGGTGTTCAATGGTTTTGCAGCTCTTTTCACCCTTAGAGCAACCCCTGCATCCCTTCTGCTTGGTTATATTTCTATCTTATGGATCAAGAACAGACACATTATAGGCTGCAGGTAGTCAGACCAGGAAGGATGGGCCCAGTAAGGCCAGCGAGCCAGGCATCTCCTGTACATTTAACTCGAGTCTGGGCTCTCGACTTGGCTGTGGACAAACAAATAAATCTCAGCTTTTAAAATTGAGATAGACACACAGAAAAGTACATGAATCATGTGTGTGTAGCTAAGTGACTTCACCAAGAGCACTGAAGAAGCCCCTCTTGTGTCCTCTCCAGTAGCTGAGGGGAACCACCCCTCTGGCTTAACATCGCGGGTGAATTCTGCCCGTGTTTGAAATTCTATAAATCTAATCATTCCATATGCATTCCTTGGTGGCTGGCCTCTTTCTGAATTCAGGCTTGGGAGATATTTATAAATCCTCACTATGTGTTTATAAATTCCCCTTCCTGGTTGATTTTACTTTTCCTGGCTCTTCAATAAGTAGAGAATCGAAGTTTCCTTCTGGGATGTCTTTAACGTCGTCATGATATGCCATCAGCGCGGCCTTTTCTCAACGATACACTTGTGCTTCCTGTAGGTGGGTAACTAATTCCAGACTCTCTTATGCTCCCCTGGTTTTTCCTTGCAGTTGATCCCTCTTTGAAACCCATCCGCCCTTTGTGTCGTTCTGGTTTGTTCATTTGATTAGGCTCTCCAGCCCCGCGGGCGGCACCAGCTTCCTGTGAGGCCCCTTGTGACTGATGTATTAACATCCATGTGCGTTTCCCCTGGGACCCAGAAATGTTCCCAGCTCTGGCAGCAGTTCACTGCTCTGTGAATCAATTTTAAATTGCCTCAGTGTGATGATCACAGACCTCCTGTGTGGTTTAAAGAAGAAGACACCTGGGAGAGAAGTGGGTGTCTTCCAAAAATGCGTGTACAGCTCTTTGTTTGCGCTTTGTGCTTCTGGTTTAATCTGGAACATCTAACTCCGTAACAAGAGGGGTTCCTGTTGAAGCAAGGTAAAATTTTCTTCCCCTAAAAATCCAGAATTGCTGAAAGGGTGCTTGATAGAAAGCTTGCCTCCCTGGAGGCGGCAGGCTTGACTATGGCAGACAGAGAAACGAGCCGTCACGTGCGCCATTATTCTCAAAGCACAGGAAGCTTTAAGAGGCAAGTTCTGTCCCCATGTCAACCACTGTTCTAACCAAATATGTTCCGTTTGATCGTTTCATCAAAACACTCTGGTCAATTCCCCAGCTTTACCTTGTTCGTTTGGCCTTTTCAGACCCAGCTCAGGGTGCCCGATACCTGGGTCACATGATTGCTACTGGACCTTGGAGAATTCTTCTGGAACATGAATAGAGTTAGACTGCAGTTCTTGTGGTCCCATCTTCAAGGGCAACACAATGCTGTTTGAGTCCAACTCCAAATACCCCATAATAAATGGCACAGGTTCCATTAACTCCAATGCGAATGTATTAGAATAATCATGTGGGCTTGATGTGTTACCAAGGACACAAAAGGATTAAAAATAGGGGAGTTAGTGGCTTGTTTGATGTAAGGGCTTTGAGCTATATTTGTTTTGTATATTTATTTTCTAACACACTCTGTAGGGTTCCCATTATGTGTGCTCAACTACTCAAATTAAGAGTAATGTTAAGGATTTGGTCCAGCTGTATTAGTTATTGGAACCAGTTTGTCAGGAAATAACATACATCTAAGATCGGGTCATTTGGTTGAGAGAAGGGGAAGTTCTTTCTCAAGCCTTCATGTATTTGATATTTTGCTTCCATAGAGTGAAAATAATAGCGTATATTTTCTTCTCAAGTTTAGGGAAGTACGTGGGGTTTATGTGCGAGCAGGTTGGAAACCTGATGCCCTGTATCAGTTTTCAATTTTGTGCATGCTAAGTTATTTTGCAAAATTTGAGTTAGCATTGGAATGAAAATTTGAGTTCTGTGTTAATACCCATGGTCTTTAGATCTGTAAATGGCCTGCAAGGTGCCAATGACAACTTCCAGAAAGGGCCCAGATTTATCCCAGAGGGTCACGGAAAGGAGGAAACTCTACATCCTTCATTTGTTATGTATGCAGGCCTATAGAAAAGGCTTCATATTGAGCTTCTAGAATGCCTAGTGATGTTTCAGATAAGAAGAAAGTGAAAGCAGTCGTCTTCAAAGTCCCCTGTGCATAATTCATCCTTTTGGATCTTGGGGGTGGATATTAGCACTTGTATCTTCCACCCTCTAAAGTATCTTTTCTTTGTGCATGTTTTATAATGTTTGTGATCTATTAGTGCTTGGAGTTTAAGTCATTAGATCATAAAGCGTAAAATAGGCTTTAAGATTTTGGGGTGGAAGCAAGAATGTCCTAGGATTAGGTTTGTTCTTACTGAACAGGGGAGGAAAACAATAGCTTAAAGCAACATTAAAAGTTTATTTCTCTCTCCCATAAAAGATACCTGCTGTCAGCAGCCCAGGGCAGGTATCACAGCCCCGTAGTGTCATCCTATCTTTGTATTCTGCTTCCTTCAGCAAGTGATTTCCATCTTCAGAGTCACCTTGTGGCCCCCACAGGCTGGTGCAGCTCTCGTCACCTTGCTCATAGTTAAGGCAGTAGGAAGGAGTAAGAAAAGAGGGCAGGCAGGAACCCTGATGCTCCCCCCTTTTAAAATTCCTTTTTTTTTTTTTTTTTAAGATTTTATTTATTTATTTGACAGAGACAGCCAGCGAGAGAGGGAACACAAGCAGGGGGAGTGGGAGAGGAAGAAGCAGGCTCATAGCGGAGGAGCCTGATGCGGGGATCGATCCCAGAATGCCGGGATCACGTCCTGAGCCGAAGGCAGATGCTTAACGACTGCGCCACCCAGGCGCCCCTAAAATTCCTTTTCTTTTAATAAATAAACTTTATTTTTTAGAGCAGTTGGAGGTTCATAGCAAAATTGAGCCAAAAGTACAGAGACCTTCTGTATCCCCCGGGGCCCCTTTCTCTGAAGTTATGAGCTTAGTGCCACCCAGCAGCACATGTATGTTGAGCCGTGTACATCTCAGTGGTGAGACGTGGCGAAGCTGGGGAGAGTAGCCAGGAGTAGCTTTGCTGCCTTAGGTAAAACTGGGGTTCGCGGCCAAGGGAGACAGGGAGATTGTCGAGGGGAAAACTTGAAATCCATCATCAAGCTATTTGATGTAAGAGGATCTTTTATTATTGTCTCTTGATTATGCAAAAGAGTAAATTCAAGCCTGGAACTGGTGCATTTAGAAAACTGTTTTTGTTTGTCAGTGTTGAAATACACTGTTTACTGTGTGAAATTATTACGAGTTCTTAAGGGCTTCATCTGAAGCATAAAAAAATAATCATTTAAAATTATGCTAAGAAATCATACAATTATACAAGGTACATGGAAGGAGGTATTTTATGTTAATTTGGAAGCACAGTTAGCATTTTATATGGGATTTGAAGAATACTTTATGGAATGGTTAGGCACAATTGAAAAATCGTTAAATATTTAAAAAATATAGTTCAATATACCTGTCTTTTGGTACACCCTAGACTTCCGTTATTACGTATTTTAAATTTGCTCCTTCGGTAAATACTTGAGCTTCTGCCAATTTCAAGAGAATCCTAAAGAGACTCGTCCCTTCTTTGTCTTCCTCACGGATGCTGTTGAGGTGATGACCAACTGCTTTATGATAAGTGTTTTCTCTGTCTCCTCTCCAAAAGTGCATACTCCTTCCACGTTACTGCAGACGGTCAGATGCAGCCTGTCCCTTTCCCCCCCGACGCCCTCATCGGACCCGGAATCCCCCGGCACGCGCGCCAGATCAACACCCTGAACCACGGGGAGGTGGTGTGCGCCGTGACCATCAGCAACCCCACGAGACACGTGTACACGGGCGGGAAGGGCTGCGTCAAGGTCTGGGACATCAGCCACCCCGGCAACAAGAGCCCCGTCTCTCAGCTCGACTGTCTGGTGAGCGAACGTGAACTGGCACACGAGGGTAACGTCTCCCTGGAGACTCAACGAGGAAATGGCTGTTTGGGCCTGGGTTTTATTCCCATTATGAGGAAATGGAAGCCCTTTCTGTTTCCTGTGTTAGCTATTTAGCTCCCCCACCCCTCTCCCTGAAATGCGAAGGTTTCATTTGTTGCTCTTTCGGTGGTTAAATCCCAGAGTTGATGGATTTCTTTTAAAAAATATTCTACAGTAGTTTACAGAAGCTGTCCTTGTTTGAATGTGTATTCAAAAGGGGGTTTCCCATTTAATGGATGAAAGCACAGCGAGGCCTGGACTCTGAGCCCTGCAATCCACTCAACTTTTAATTTCCCTGCAGCCTTCGGATAAATATTGAATAGTAAACATTTGATAATGTGGCATAAAAAAGTATTCTGAACAGGGTCTGTGTTTTCAGGGAGAACCTGGGAGGGCTGGCTGGGTTTTATTACCTTGACTTCAGGGAAGGTTAATGGATCACACTGCAAGAACACGGGGCGGCCGCCAACGGAACAGGAATGGTGAGAACGCTTTCCCGGAGCACCCTAATCCCGGGCTCCCGGAGTAGGAGAATACCGGTTTGCATTTTTCAGGATCATAGAACGTGTTGGGACATGTTCCGATCTCTATAAACTGTGACCCCGGAATTTACAGCCCACATACCACTGGCCTTAAGCAGAATCAGGGCCACCCTGCCCCTGATACGGGGCCTGCCTGCACTTTGCCGTGGTGGGTGGTGCGGCTTACCCACCGCCTGCCTAGCCGCCACCGAGGATTCCGGAGCCAGAGGTTTCAAAAAGAACAGCAGTGTTTTTGAGATACAAAAGCCTTTTTTTGAGTAGTTATTGATTTACTTTTTAATCAGATAACTTAAAAAAATCTCCATTAATGAAATTTCAACATGTTCCAGCATAGGCTGACATTCTTTACTTGTAGGAGTATTTTGTGATAATAGCCCATGGTCAAAGCATAGCGAAAACTTCAGTGCTATCTATTTGGGTTGAAGGATAGCAGTTATTTTTTTCAGGGAAGGGAGGGTCATTTTAGATCCCACCTTCCTTCTTTTTTTTTTTTTTTTAAGAGGTGGAGGTAGGGGCAGAGGGTGAGGGAAGGGGAGAGAGAACATCTTCAGCAGGCTCCACACCCAGCACGGGGCCTGATGCAGGGCTCGATCCCAGGACCCTGATCTCACGACCTGAGCAGAAATCAAGAGTCGGACACTTAACTGACTGAGCCACCAAGGTGCCCCTCCCACCTTCCTTTTTTAGTATGTGCTGGTTTTGATAGGTGCCCTCTTTTACCAGTGTCTTTGGACTGAGAGGATTGAACATGGCAGCAGCCGTGTTCCCCCTCAAGGGAGCAGCTCCGTTAAAGTCCTGATAAGGATCCACGTGGCTAATGAAGAGTCAGCACAAGCCTTAGGTAGAGATTTAAGAGTAGTGAAAACCAGAACATGGGCAGCAGGTCTGCACTTTCCAAACAGTAAATAAGGGAGGGGTAATGAGGTCAGAGATGTGTAAACTAGCTTTGAAAAGTGGTTTCTTCACAGAGAAGTACTTGTGCACCTTCCTCGCATCCACTGATCACCTGGGTTCTCTCTACTCATCCGGAAACTGGATGTCAGGAAAAGTTCCATCGAAGTGTTTGCACGTGCCCAAGCGGGGCTCTGTTTGTTTTGTTGACTATTTCCAAGGGGAAAGTTACAGTTGGATCCCAGTCTTCGCTACAGATCTCTTGCTTTGCTGGTGTCCACGATATACCACTGTTTCAAGTCAAAAACCGAGATCGCAGTGAGAGAGTATGGTATTGTTTCTGCTTGGTCATGCATCGTAGCAATTGAATTATGTTTATTTCACAGAACAGGGATAACTACATCCGTTCCTGCAAATTGCTCCCTGATGGTTGTACCCTCATTGTGGGAGGAGAGGCCAGTACTCTGTCCATCTGGGACCTGGCGGCTCCGACCCCACGCATCAAGGCAGAGCTGACGTCCTCGGCCCCCGCCTGCTACGCCCTGGCCATCAGCCCCGACTCCAAGGTCTGCTTCTCGTGCTGCAGTGACGGTAACATCGCCGTCTGGGACCTGCACAACCAGACGCTGGTGAGGTGAGCAGATGTGGTTTTCTGGGGTGGGGGTTCCCTCCTTGGGTACCTGGGCCTGAAGGCCTCCTGTCCCCTCTGCTTCTCGGGCTGCACCCAGGCTGTCAGCCCATGTGAAGAGCCTCCTGTGTGCTGGCTTGGAGCTCTAGGTGTTGGGAGTGTGAAGACAAAACTGTGACAGTGCCCTCTGGGGAGCTCACAGCCTTGCTGCCATGCTCGGTGTCCCCACACTTTCTGTTTACCTCCCCAACATCCCCATTCTTCAGCCACTTACAGATGCCAGACTTGTTCAAAAAATATTCCTGACTTTTGCCAAGGGGCAGCATACATACCACGGATTACATGGCGGTACAGAGGGTCCTTAATACTAGGTGTTTTTGGCTTTGGCTAGAACCTTGTTTGTGCAAACAGGAGCCAAGTGATAAAGGATAACAGAAAATTAACAAAAGGACATCAGAAGAGTAGATTCCACAGGCTCCTGGGTGGCTCAGCTGGCTAAGCATCTGCTTTCGGCTCAGGTCATGATCCCAGGTCCTAGGATTGAGCCCCCATGGTGGGCTCCCTGCTCACTGGGGAGTCTGCTTCTCCCTCTGCCTGTACCTGCTGCTCACCCTGCTTGGGAGCACGCACTCTCTCTCTGTCAAATAAATAAATATTAAAAAAAGAGAGAGAGAGAGATTCCATGAACTTCACCCACAAAATGATTTTAAAATATACATGTTTCTCAATTACTAAAGCAGTGCTGTCCAGGGGTCATTCCACCCAGGAATCTGTCCTCTTAACTGTGGTGACAGCTGCAATCCTGCCACCTCTGCGTCTCTCCTTGGGTCTGGCCAGCTCCTTCCCTCCACTGAAGTCCGGGTTCACACCAGAGATGTTACAGAAAAGTCTTTACAAAGGGAAGCACTAGTTAGACATTCCAGGTAAACCTGGCATGTGTTCCGCTTTTTTGTTCCATATTTTCTCTTTGCTCAGAAATGCTCTTTGTTTATGGCATGGTGTTGGACTGGTGGATTATTTAGCAGGGCTCCTCTGATGCTTTGGGTCCATGTGCCAGAGCGAAGGGATGGACTTTAGAAGTCATGATAGCAGCTTAGTCTCCCTCCAAACCTCCTCCATAGGAATCCGGTGTCACCGAGCCGCGCTCTGTTCCTGCGTGTAAGTGACGTTGTGGCTGTTATTTTTCTCTTGCCATGCGCTGGGCAGCTCAGAATGAGTAGAATGGACACACGTAGCTGGAGCTGACAGCCCCTTCAAATTTTTAGCCTAGCTAGTGTTTGCTGTTTTATTTTTTTGATTTCTTCTTTAAAAACTCAATAAATAGCACTTTCAAACTTTTAATGCTAAGGCTTTTCAAATAGTAATCCATTTAATCCTTATAACATCTGCACTGCTATTATCCCAATTTTCCAGGCAAGGAACCTGAGGCACAGAAAGGTTAAGTCTGCTTGCCTGGCTCACACAGTCGGGTGTGGGGGAGAGAAGATGGGGTGCAGGCATGCTGTTCTCATGTCTGTGCTCTGAACCCCTGCTCTGTGTCGGCCCCCGGGAGTAAACACCTGCTGGATATAATGGGGTCATGCTTTATGGATGTCTTGCTCGGTTTGAGTTGGCCACATGAGTCTAATGGCTACTCTGTGTGAGAGGGTGGCCTGGAGTCCGCTGAGTCTCTTAGTGTCTGCCGAGACCCAGCACGGTCTGAAGCTGCCTTCTGGGAGCCTGAGAGTAGCACCAAGATTTGTGGGCGGAGGGTTGGAGGAGCACCCACTAGGCGCCTGAGGTCCGTGGAGAAAGGCGTTTGTAGTCAAGGAGTAAAAGTATTTCCTGAGTTCTAGAGAAGGCAGAGGGTGAAATGCAGATTGGTCTTTGGGTTTCCAGAGCAGTTTGAGGGGAGGAATAGCAGAACTTTCAGAAGATGTATCTGGGACTTCAGTGGTCCTGCATGACCTGTGGGGGTCTTGGAGGAAAGTGGGGCTGGTTGGGGTACATACGCATGGGACAGGGTGGGGACGGTCGGGTGTGCACGGAGAGAGGACTAAGCTGTTCCTTCAGAACAGCTTTTGGGGGCACGGTTTTTGAAGTGATCATTCTTATCTTGTCTCAGAATTCGTGGCAACTGGTGCTTTTGTCTTGTCTTCCACACTCTTTAAATTCTAAGCTCAGTTTATATATAAGTGGGAACAGTGAGGTGAGGGGAACCTAGAGGAAGGACAGACATAGAAACTTTGGGTGTTGAAATTCCCAAGCCACTCTGATGCATCCCACCTGGTTCACCGTAGTGATTGGGCCTGTTCTGGTCACGTCCCCGCTGGCTCCCTCTTGCATGCAAAACCGGGTCCGGATCCACAGATCACCAACCCCACGGTGGCTCACCGTGGCCTCTCCCCCAGCACACCCCCCCCACCCTTTGGCTCTGCATATCCCTGTTGGGTGATTGTTCTTGGTAGTGTTTTTTGACGGAAGCACAAGACTTCCCTTTAAGAGAACAACCTTGCACTCAGCTTCAAAGCAGAGTCCCTGCTGAGGTGCCCGTGGGTCAGGTTATCAATTAGCTTTGTCTCATGCTGGCCCCTGAGTCAGGAGGCCAGCATGACCCTTTGTCTCTGGGAGTCCAGATTTCCTAATGCAGGGCTCTTTCTAATACAGAAAGCAAGGTTGAGTAACTATGTGAGCTCATGCTTTGTTGTCATGAAGGGCATTGCTGTGAAAAAGTAAGTGCTTCTGGACCCCGAGCTCGTAATGTAGTGATGCAGGCCTACATCTTTCTTTACCGAATACACTCGGGAGTCCGTGTGTTTGTCCTTTTTTTTTTTTTTTTTTTCTTTAACACTCAAACACTTTTCCAGACCTGGGAGGAATTTTCCCTTCCAGACGGATTTGTAAGAAGAGCCATAAGAGCGTATTTAAGTTCTCCCGTGTGATGACCTAAAATGGCATTCCACGTCTTTAGTACTTGGACCTCGAAAAAAGCTAAGGAAAATCTGCAGGTGCTGCCTCCTGCTCAGGGGAGGGTTAGTGTGATGTTGCACATCGGCACTCTGAAGAGATGACACACACACACCGAGTCCAAAACCAACAACACAACAGTGTTTACCTTGAGCTCTGGCAGGAAATCAGTATTCAATCTGGTTTGTTTTATCAGGCAATTCCAGGGCCACACAGACGGGGCCAGCTGTATTGACATTTCTAACGACGGCACCAAGCTCTGGACGGGCGGCCTGGACAACACGGTCAGGTCCTGGGACCTGCGCGAGGGGCGGCAGCTGCAGCAGCACGACTTCACCTCACAGGTGACGGGCTCCCCACCCCCACCCAGGAGTCCGACGTGGTCCGTGTGTGGTGTCCTTCTCCCTCCCTCACACCCCACTGTAGTAAGAACAAGACAGACCAGCCTTAACTTTGAGACACCGATTTAAAACAAACAGAAACCCCCACGGACACACAAGCAATGTCCCCGAAATGCTTAGAGTGGCTTCTAAAACCCTGTCGGTTAAGACCTGTTAGTTTCATGTATGTACGAGTTCACCGAAGGAACTCATTCAGTAAAGAACCGACAGTCTGACCTTTTGTAACACATTCCCACCGTCCAGTGTGGGGGTGAGAGATGATTAGTTGATTCACATATAAAGAGAGCTTGAAAAACAGGCAGAGTTACCATGAGGAGTCGAGAAAAATCACAACAGCTCTGACAGTTAATTCATTTCCCTTGCATCGGGGAGCTTAAAAAATTGGGGCGGCATCTCCGCGGAAGCCCATTTTATTATTCATCCCTGGGAGAATGGACTCGTGGCTGACTCGACTGATGGAGGTTAGAAATGGTATGAAACGGCCACTCTGTGGGCTGTGGAGCTCAGTGAGACGTGGAGCCTCTGAATCCAGACTTGTTTTGGGAAAGACGGTGCCATTTTAAGTGTCTTCTGTGGGTGGAATTGTCCTTTTGATCATTCCTTGTGTACAGCTGTGCATATTACTCAATTTCATGTCCCCGTTAATCTCCTGTGGGGTTCTTTATAGTCTTCCTCAGTCCAGCCCTTTTCCCAGTACGAGTTAGGGTACTGTTTTCAAGGTCTGTCTTTAAAAAAAAAAAAAAAAAAATTCTTACGGAAAATTTCAAATACACACGAGTGCAGAGAATGTCTTAGCATATATGGACGTACAGAGGAGTGTCCACTAAACCCCACTTGCCCGTCACCCAGCTTTGCGGTTGCGAACCCACAGCTTGTCCCCTGTATCATCCCTGCCCCCGAACACTGGATTCTTTTAAGTAAATCGTATCATTTCATCACAAGCATCTCAGTTAGTATCTGCAAAAGACAAAGCCCACAATAAAACACATACACACAGATGTCGTTATTATGAAGAATAATTTCTTAGGGCACCTGGCTGGCTCAGTCAGTAGAACACGCAGCTCTTGATCTCGGGGTCATGAGTTCGAGGCCCACATTGGGGGTAGAGATGACTTAAAGAAGTAAACTTAAAAAATTATTAAGATAATGTCGTCACATGTGATGTACATATTCCAGACTTTCTGATTGTTTCCATAGAGGTGTTCAACACTCGGCTGGTCTGCATTGGGTGTCATGTCCTGTGGACTCTACTGCAGTGTGGAGTTTGCTGATGACATCCCCCTCTTCTTGCTGTTTTACCCCCGTTTCTTGTTGTCATTTCACTTCTCAGTTTATTGGGCAAAATCACTGGCGAGCCTCTCCTGCTTCTTACAGATATTCTCCCTCGGATACTGCCCGACCGGGGAGTGGCTGGCTGTGGGCATGGAGAGTAGCAATGTGGAAGTTCTTCACGTAAATAAGCCTGACAAGTACCAGCTGCACCTCCATGAGAGCTGCGTGCTATCTCTAAAATTTGCTTATTGTGGTGAGTGGAGCTGAAAGGAAACTGGAGGGCGCCAATGGCCTCAATGGAAAATACTTCCAAAAAAAAAAAAAATACAGTAGAGATCCTGTCTGGAAAAAACGTTCTCTGAGCAGCTGGATGCAGTAATTCTATTGTCTTAGTATGTCCCTCAGAGCATAGTGATGTCCGTTTCAGCCTGTTTTCCTAATGTGAGAAAAGTCAGCAGGGGATGCAGTTGCCTAATACAAGGTTTTGATACAGGTTTTTGTTTTTGTTTTTGTTTTTTTTAGCAGGTTAGTCTGGGGCAGAGGTGGAAGGCAATTAGTTACCATTCTGAAGGGGGACAGGATTTATAGAAGCTTGGGGCAGCCACATTTTAAATCCTTACGGACTGAGCAGGATAGGACTCAGCTTGCCCCACACTGTTACACTCTGCGGTGAAGACGAAGAGAGAGGAAGTTCACGTGGAGTCAAATACTTATTCTCGGGACGGATGGAGGGATGAGTAGCTGTTAGTCACTGAGCACATTCTGTGTCCCATAGTTCATGTCTGGCATTTTACTTAAGTTCATCATGTAATCCTTCCTAGTCTTATTTCATCATGAGGAAACAGGCTAAGAGGACAGCAGCTTCATCGATTCACTATTTGAGGACCCGCTGTGTGCTGGTGTGATGCTGTCCGAAGTGTATACGGTGGCTCGTGGGGCTGACACGGTCCCTGCCACTGCTTAAACAAAACCCAAGACCACAGATGGTTCACAGTGGAGCCCTGATTTAAAACCTGCTCTCTCTACTCCCATCCTAGCCCAAGCTCTTGGCCATGATAGTTCATGATTAGAAATGCTCTGGGGGCGCCTGGGTGGCTCAGATGGTTGAGCGTCTGCCTTCGGCTCAGGTCATGATCTCCAGGTCCTGGGATCGAGCCCCATGTCGGGCGCCCAGCTCAGCAGGGAGCCTGGTTCTCCCTCTCCCTCTCCCTCTCCACCTGCTTGTGCTCTCTCTGTCTCTGTCTCTCTCTCAAATGAGTAAATAAAATCTTTAAAAAAAAAAAAAGAAAAGAAAAGAAATGCGCTGAGTATGATGAAGTCCAGGTTGCCAGGTTGCTTACAGTATAGGAGGAATTTTAATCTTGTTCACCTCCATGTTCCTTTGCTAACTCTAGGTAAATGGTTTGTGAGTACTGGCAAAGACAACCTCCTCAATGCTTGGCGGACCCCCTATGGAGCCAGTATATTCCAGGTAAGTCAGTGTCCTTCCCTAGAATGACCGTTTGATCGGGGCATTCACCATGACTCCAGAAGTGGAGGTGCCTCCGGAAGGAGCAGGGCCCCTGAGCATCTCCGTTCACATTAAACCTGCGCCCATTGTTTTCTCTTCCAGTCCAAAGAGTCCTCGTCTGTGCTCAGCTGTGACATCTCTGTGGATGATAAGTACATAGTCACTGGCTCAGGGGACAAGAAGGCTACGGTCTATGAAGTCATCTACTGAAAGCATGATGTGGTTTAACGTTTATAGTTGAATCGGGCCAAAATGTTTTGAATCTGTAGAAATAGAAAAATTGTAACTTTAAAAGGAAAAAAAAAAACCAAACATGAAAACCTGTTTCCAAACCTTGACACAAAACTACTTTGAGTCTACAAAGAGGAGGCGACGAGTCCCATCAGCTGAAGGTCACCTATCTACCTAGACCAAACGGAGCACCGAGGCAGAGTGGACAGAGGGGCCGAGGGGTGAGGCAGAGCCTGTTCTTTCCTGTCTGTGTGATCTGCCAAGATTACCTTCCTGTTCCTTGCAGTCCCCCTCACGTTCTGTGCTTGGTAGGGCAGTGGTGTCTCCAATGAACTTGTTTCCTGGTTTTGCATCTTGTGAAATGTTTTTTTGTATTTTTGTTGAAGGTTAAACATTTGTATAAATTGTAAATATATTTGGTTTATTACAGTAAAGGCTTTAGTACCAATAAGTGGTTTTCCTTTTCCTTCTTTGTTGTTTTTATCAAAGCTTTGGGATCGTTTGTGTGGGTTTTATAAGCAAAGTCCACACATTTGCAGAGGAAGTTTAAACATGCACTTTTGAATTTGCAGATAGATTTGGTTGTGGACTCGCACTGCACTAGAACCTAGTCCACACTTCTGAGTTACTGCGGACTCAAGACTAGGAATAGTCAGAACTCGAAGGTTTATTAAGGACACTCTTATTTGGGAAGCTAAAGTAACTTCATGAAGATTCATGTTTTTTTAAAGATACTCTTGTGATTGGAGGTCCCAAATTGAAGCTCTGCTTTTTCTTGGTGACTCGCTGGGAGACAGACCATTCTCTTCTCGAAGATAGTCCAGCATCTTCAAATCATTATTGTCTCCCTTGGCAAGCATCACATCTCAAGACATGTGGGTGACTTGTGTTTAGTGTTAAGACTGATGATGTTCACAAAGCTGTGGGATTCATTAACCTGTAAAGGAAAGGTGGGCTGCCAGCTGGTTTTGTCTCGTTAATATTTAATCTGTCATATGGGTCGACCTGAACCAGTCACGCCCAGCACTGAGGCCCGTTCTTCTCATTAAGGCTTTCCCTGCAGCTTCTAGCCATTGCGATCTCTCATTAGTCTGGTCTTCCTCTTGGTGGACCAGCTTTTATTAATTTGATTAGATGAAACCCGTAACCCTAGGCTTTAATAAGTTGACCGTGCATGTTTCCTCCTGAAAAGACTATACGACTCATTTCTTTGTATATCTATTATTTACTGTTATATTTTAGAAAAGAATGGTTAATATTTTTAAACCAGGTTTCCTGGCTATTTAAAAATAGCACCTAAGGAATTTTTAATATTCTTGTTTTCTTAGGATCCAGCAAGTTGTTGGCAGTTTGTCTTAATATTTTTCATTTGTTATCCAGACCTTCTCGTTTTTATACATTTAACATTATTTTGTTTGCTTTTTGCCAAAATAATATTTGTTTATGCAGAGAGTTTGTTAAATATTTTCTCTTCTCATTAAGTGAACAGCAAAGCCCTAATTACTAAGGCTGATTTCTCTCTCATCCCTTGTATAATGAAGTACGTTTCTATACTACAGACTCTGATGGCTTATTAATGCACTATTTATCTTTTCCATTGCCTCTTCTTTCCTGCCTGCCTCCCTTATTTTCTTTAATAGAAGGGAAGAAGTTACATTTCTACAACAGAGACCGACCAGTACAGTGGCTTAGAGACAACGGGTTTGTGTCTCCCCTTAGAGACCCAGGCCAGCAGTGTAGCTCCGTGTTTTTGTGCTTGCTTCCCTTGCCCCCACTTCCAGCCAGCAGTGGGGAAATGGAAAGTCCAAGGAAACAGATGTCCTTGCAAGCAGGACTAAAGAATCTGGTCATTATTTCTATTGGTTGGGACTTAATCACGTGGGAGACTGGGAAGTGGGGTCTCTTGCTTTCTGTGCAGCTGTGTGCCCATCAAGGAGAAGGGGGCACATTTGAAAGGACTCTGGGTTAAAGAAATACTCCTGCGGTCTGTTGGTGCATTTTTTCCTTCCATGCTTTCTTGTTTCCCAAGCTTCTGACATTCTTTCTCTAATGAGATTTTCTGAGGGTCTAGACCAGCTCATCAACTATCTTGAATCTGATGAAACCACTTCATTTACTAGTGTGATGTTGGAAGAGACATTCTAGAGCTAGTCCTAGTCCTCTCCTCAGGGTGTTTGGAATCGTGGGGAATTGCCGAGACAATTGCTTCCCTACTCATAAAATGGGAATGATACCATAGTCCTGCCTGCTTCTCCCAGTCCTGGGAATCAGAAGCAGGTATGTGGGGGCGCCTGGGTGGCTCAGTCGTTAAGCATCTGCCTTCGGCTCAGGGCGTGATCCCAGAGTCCTAGGATCGAGCTCTGCATCGGGCTCCCTGCTCCGCTGGGAGCCTGCTTCTTCCTCTCCCACTCCCCCTGCTTGTGTTCCCTCTCTCGCTGGCTGTCTCTCTCTCTGTCAAATAAATAAATAAAATCTTAAAAAAAAAAAAAAAAAAGAAGCAGCAGGTATGTGAAGCAGGACAGAGTGGCAACTGTCTCCCAATTGGAGGGTAGGAGTGGGAAAGCGATTTCTTCCTAAACTGTGAAATTAGGGGTCACACTCCTGTCCCCACGCTCATGTCTGCCTGGAATCACGGGTTGTTGAAATCCTGGTAAGCCAGATGTTGGTATACCCCATGCCTTGAATATAGATTACAATTCAGGTTCAGTAAATTCAGATTCAACTAGACATCGATCGCCTGTATGTGCCAAGAGCCGTGCTAGGCAGTTTCATCTATAAAAATGCTAGGAGATTGTCATCATCCCTGGATGTATTTAATCTTGGTTTTTTGTCACTCCCAGTCTTTGCACCTTGAATGCAGAGTTTCTGCCCTGTAGCTCTTCCATGGAACTGAAGTTTGCTGGGTAAAAATTGAAACCCTAGTCAGATTAGGTTTGGAATGCCATTTTGTAACTAGAGGTTTCTAGCACTTAGAGTAAGGAGAAGATATTTCATCAATATGATAATTAACTTTTTTTTTTTTTTTTTAAGTTTGTGCTGTTTGCCAGGTGGTAGGGAAGTGTTTGACATAAATTACAATCTTCACAGTGGTTGAGAGATGGGATTTTGATGGCCTAATTTTTTTTTTTTTTTTTTTAAGATTTCATGACCGGTAAGTAGCATCTGGTTTTAAAGCCATCGAGCATTCATACAGGGATTTTAAAAATGGCACTTGTGCTAATGGCACACAGAGGTTGTGACTTTCCCAAATGAGTTTTCCAACAAATCGGAGAGATCCGATTCTTAACCTCAGCATGCTGTTTCATGCCATCAGGAGACTGCTGCCTCCGTCATCAACTTGAAATTGAGGGATGACATTCCAAACCCTCCACTCTGCTCTAGTTCCACGGACTTTTTCTTCTCAGTTATCTTCTTTTCACTCTTCGCTCAGCAATGAAATTGTCAGATCACCACAGTTTCGGGCTTCCCTGAGCAAGATGAAGCTTAGGTAAGGGTTATTTTCTGCCCTGGGGAATTTACTCTCCAGACAACCAAAGCTTTGGCTTCATATTTTGTCCTGGAACGTGAACAGTTAAATGCTTGTTAGCTGGGTTCACATTTCTAGAAAAGCTGTTCTCAAACTTTAGTCTGCATCAGAATCACCAGGAGGAACAGATTCGGATTTCTGGGTCTCCATCTCTGTGTTTTGGAGTCAGTAGGTCAGGGTGGGACCTAAGAATTTGTATTTCTCCGCCTTCCCAGTTGATCGTGAGGCTGCTGTCGTGGAGACCACACTTCGAGAATTGCTGATTTAGAACAGTTGTCTTCACAATGGAGCTATCAGTGTTTCCAAAAACTATCAGGGTATATTCATACTCTCTTAAGACTGGAACTCTCCCATCTTTTAAGCTTTGGGGTAAGGATTAGAATTAAAATGACAATAAAATGCAAGACACACTGTTTTGAAGTGGCTGTGCTTGCATTAGTCTTTGCTCCCAAAACTAAAGCTGAAGCTGAATATTATAATACAACTAAACGCAACTTCAGTACTTTAAAAAGTTGCTTTTTTCACCTCGTCATAATTTAATCTGAGTTTCATGAGTCTTCTATCAGGGTTAGAAAACCTACTATAAGGACCTAATGTAGTGGAATCCTTAACGCTTAATTGGAGTGGCGATGCATAATTAAAAATTTAAAATAATTTTAAAAATAATTAAAAATTGTTCTTTGAAAATTGGAATACTTTGTGTAAAACAATAAACTGCTGACTTTATAGAATGTTTTTATTCTTCAGATTATCATATTAGATTCAGTCAATCCACCAGCATTTATTGAGGATGTGACCTCGGCCTTTGGCAAGGCGGCTACCAGGCTGGTGGCTGAGGTGAAATGATTCCAGTGTGAGCCGTCTGGGGAAGAATCGGCTGATGGTGATGGAGGGGGATATGGGTGAGGCACTGTCCTAAGGAAGCCCAACAGTAAAGGATTGACAGGCAGCTCTCAACAGTCGTGGATGTAAATTACTCATTTGGCATCAGCTGTCTGGGACAACCCATTGTGCCATTCCAGCAGGCGTTTGGAAGAACTGTTGTGTGCTGGGCACTGGGCCAGGGGCTTCCAGATGTTCCCGCATGATAACTTTTTTTTATTCATAAAAGTATCATATACCTCTGATTTCAATTTGGAAAATATAGCAAGGTAAGAAGAAGAAAATAAACCCCATAATGGTGCCCCTTCGAAACAATACTTTCATACCAAATATGTTCAGTATAATATAGGTGATTAATAATAATGAACATTTGTTGAGTAGTTCCCAAATACCAAATATTCAAGGACATTTGAACACTTTGTATTCTCTCACTTAATCTTCAAGAACTAAGGTAGTTATTGGGTTCAAGATGATTTAACAGATAAGGAAACAGGCACAGAGAGACAGTAACTAGCTGGATATCACAGAGCTAATTGTTGGTTGGAGTCAGATTGTAACCGAGGCAGCCAGACTGCGAAGCCTAGTGTCTTAATTCTGTTCTATCGCCTTGTCCGTGTGGTTTTATAATGTGTTTCTCACTTTCTTTTTCTTTTCTTGTTTTCAGCTTGAGGTGTGATTGAAAAAAGAAGTGTTAGATGTTTAAAGTGTGCAGCTAATGATTTGATACAAGCATATATTGTGAAAGGACTCCCCCCATCAAGCTAATTAACGTATCCATTGCCTCGAATATTTATTTTGGGGGGAGTAGTGAGAACACAAGTTCTATTCTCTCAGCAAATTTCAGTTACACACTACAGTGTTATCATCAGACCTTGTTCGTCTTAAAACAGAAAGTTTGTACCGTTTTACCAACCTCTCCCTTCGCCCCTCCCTACTTCCCAGCCCCTGGCAATCACCCCTGTACGGTTTCTATGAGTTCAACATTCTTTTTTTTAATTGTACATATAGGTGATACCGCACAGTATCTTTCTCTGACTTCTTTTTTTTAGCATAGTGACCTCTAGGTTCATCCATCTTGTTGCAAATAGCAGCATTTCCTTCTTTTTAAAGGCTCAATAATCGTGTGTGTGTGTGTGTGTGTGTCTCACATTTCCTTTATCCATTCATCCACTGATGAACCCTTAAGTTGTTTCTATACTTTGGCTATTGTGAACAATGCTGCATCGATCATGAGAGTGCAGGTACCTCTTTGAGATAGTCATTTCATTTCCTTTAAATATAAACCCAGAATTGGAATGGCTGGATCACATGATAGTTGTATTTTAAAATTTTTGAGGAACCTCCATACTGTTTTCCATCGTGGCTGCACCGTGAACGTTCCTACCAACAACGCACCAGCAGTTCCCTTTTCTCCACATACTTGCTAGCATTTGTCTTTTTGATAATAGACGTCCTAACAGGTGTAAGGTGATATCACCTTGTGTTTTGATTTCTATTTCTCTTAATAGTGATGCTAAGCACCTTTTTATGTATCTGTTGGCCATTTGTATGTCTTTTATGGAAAAATATCTATTCATGTCCTTTGCCCATTTTTTAGTCGGGTTATTTGGAGGGTTTTTTTGCAAGTCAGTTGACTTCATTTTTCTTTATTCAAATTTATTCACAAACAACTCACAATGTTGGATTTACTATAATTTGCTCATTTCTCATTTGTTAGGTATGTAGGCTATTTCAAACATTGAGATATTGTTATAATCCTTGTAAAGAAAATGTTCATATATAATTTTCTCTCATTTCTGTTCCTTTCCTTAAAATTAATCCTGAGAAATGGAATTACTGCATCAGAAGATAAAATGTTATTTCAGATCTTTGATATACACTGCCAAATTGCTTTCTAGAAATCCTGGGCCTATTTATACTACTCCCAGCAGAGCATGGTAATGCTAGCTTGCCTCAGGTCAACCACATTGTTCTTACTCTAAAAAATATTTGCTAATGATTGGGCAATAAGCAATACCTCATTTTCCCATTTAGTTTTGCTTGAGCTTAGATTCATTCTTTGAAAGGATCCTGACGAGGTCAGCTCATTGACCATCCGATCCCCATACTTAAGAGATCTGTCCCATTAGCGGATCTAGGAAACCTTTCATAGAGCCTGGATAGCTTCTTTTACAGACCTGAAGTGGATGTCTAATTCTCTCAGGATAGGTTTCTGTTACATAAGCTTGTGTGTTCTATTTTCAATATTAAGAAAGTGTGTTCATTATTTTCCACCATTATCCTTTGCTTGCTTCGAAGAGGTAATTTACAAACCCCAGTGATGGTAAACCTTAGTAGTGAGTTAAAAGTAGGGAACTATCACCTACCTCTATATCGTTTTTGTTGTTTAAAACCAAAGGTTCTTTTGTAGTTGTAGGTATGATGCTTTACGTGTAATGAGAATGTGAACCGGAAATAGCCCACTGCACACTGATGTGTTGGAAGGACACCAAGTTTGGAATCAGTCACAGATCCCAGGTGTGATATGGATTTATCATTGGATATCGCCTTGGGCAACTCCCTTAGTCCCTCTCAGGACTTTTCTTCAACTACAAAATTGAAATAAAAATACCTACCTTACAGGGCTGTTGAAGGGATTAAACAAGTACCATTTTCTGATAACAGTTTTAACAAATTTGAGAATTTCTAAAAAATGTTAAAGAATTTTCATCTTTTTTTTTTTTCTTTTGAGACTTTGTTTTGAGAATCTAACACAGCACTGGTCGTGCTTCTCTTTTATTTGCTATTGGAGATCAAGTTTAGCTGACCATTGACTTCATCAGCTGGCTTTTAATTGTGAATGTCTTGGGCATTGAGTTGATAGTCTCAGGGCAGACTTTAACAAAAGCTTGCCCATTAGTAACTGGGACAGTCCCCGGTAACTCCAGTTCAGTCTGTTCAAGCATATCTGTGTATCTTGTAAAGTCAAGCCTCTGTGTCCAGGACCCTCTGCACTGGCATCTTTCCCCAGAAATAACCATACTCAAATATCACCTTCTGAAAAGGCAATTTGTTAAGAAACTTGGAATTGCATGTTCAGATGGGAGGGGTGCAGCCGTCCTGGCACCGTCTGCTGACAACTTGTGTCTGTTCGCTCTGGGCTCTGGGAAAACGCTGGCTGTGCCAGTGAGTGGACTTTAACTTAATAGGTTCGTTCGGGAGGGTTCCCTTCATTTCTTAGAACACTAATCATTCGGACCATCCTGTCCAAGAGGAAAATGTGTGTTTCAGTATCCTTTAGAGTTCGGGGGGTATGCATCTCTTGCCATTTTAAAGGCTATATTACGCATTTCACCCAAAAGGAGTGAACTCTAAGGCTTGCAGAATTTCCACCTACTCCATTAATTGTTAGGGTGTCAGCAATTTTTTTTTTAAATATTTATTTATTTGACAGAGAGAGCACAAGTGGGAAGAGCAGGAGGAAGGAGAGAGAATCTCACCCAGACTCTGCGCTAAGTGCAGAGCCTGACACGGGGCTCGATCTCAGGACCCCGAGATCACCACCTAAGCTGAAACCCAGTCGGACATTTAACTGACTGCACCACCCAAGTGCCCAGGGTGTCAGCAATTTTTTGATGTACATGGCCATTGCCCTTGCTGCGAGCAAGCATGCTATTATTTCTCTGTTTCTCTATTATCCTCACTCTGTGTCTAGTTAGTGAAGTAACCAGTCTAACAACCCAGCTTTACTATATGCTATGCAATAAGCAACAGCCAACGTGCAAAGCCACTTGTAAAAGTGAGGCAGGAAGGATCCAAAAATCAAATTATTGCCATTTATATATATAAAATTGAAGGAAGGGGCCACAAAACATTTAAAAAACCCAAAACATCTCCATCCTAGTATTTCTATTTTTGATGTATTTCCCATGCATTCATTCATTCATACATGAGCACAGCACTCGTTCCATTTTGCATTCTTCTCTTCTCATTAAGCTATCAGGAGTCTGTTCTTTCCCCATATTTCTGGACAGTCTTCAGCTCTTTTTATTGGCTCCACTGTTTATTAGACTACTTCTGCAATGTTGCGTGACTATTTTGACCACATTTCAGCTCTACTAACTACTGCTGCATTAAACATCTCCACATATAGAACTGCTTTCTTCTTCCTTTGAACTATTTCCTTGGAATTATCTCAGGACTAGGATTGCTAGATCATAGGGTGTGAACTATTTTTCATTTCTGTAGTTGGCTTTCTTGTTTGCACAAAAGCAAAATCTCAAACCAAGAGTTTTACTTTTATCAAGTGTTTTGGCTATAATATTTCATGGGAATGTTTTATATGCAAAATTAAAGAAAGGCACACACTGTTTCCCTTTCCATAATACAAACCATCAGCATTCAGATAAGGTCTACGTGCTGAAACCTGTGCCCTCCTGTGCCTTTTCTTTCTGATACTGTATGAAGTGACCCATATCCTACTTGTGCGTAAAAGACAGTTGATGAGAAAGACAAAGCTCTTGTTCTTTGGGTGAGTGATTCATTGGTTGATTGCCTGGAGTTTTCCACTTGGGAGCAAATTCCTTCTGTGGTTTCCAGAGCTTGAAGAGACATTAGTTTGCTTTTCAATTTACACGGCCATTCTACTGAATCCACCACGCAGCACTCTACGATTGTAATAGCCCCGATACATAACTTCATATTGGGAATGTAAAGTGCAACCATTCTTAATAGTTCAGCTTAATGGCCACTCTTTCCTTTCCCCTATGGTTTCTTGTGTATTATTATTATTTTTTAAGCAGACCAGCCATTTTAGTGCTACCAGATTCTTCACTGAACATACCCCTCTGCGGTGAAAATCCTTTCAAGAACAACTTATAGTCCCTTGGAAAGCAAACCACTTAGGATGAGAAAACATTGATCAACAGGGAGAGATGACCCAATGAGTCCTTGTCTGGAATTTTCCTTTCCCATTTTTTCCCCTTTAAGAAAAGCGAGCATGACATATATATGAGAATGCATGAGCAGGCTGTCTGCGCTATGGTGAGAGGAATTGTGTGGACCAGTGGGGTTTAGGTAGTTACCTCGTGTGATGGCAGTTTTTAAAATTGGTGGCAGGCTACCACCTGGATATTTGCTTTACTTGAATGACTAGATCCTGAATTAAAGAAAACCTTGTATATATTTTTTAAAACCTTAGGAAGTTTCAGGTGCCTTCCAGTTCCTTTTCTTCCTTGTATACCTCTTGGCCGATCCCAGGAATCATAGCTTTGTGGGCTCTCCCCTTCAGTGCTGTCTTCTGAGATCAGCAAAGAAAGAGTTCCTGCTCTCAGCTCTTAGGGGGGTGGCATCCCTGATTCTGTTACCAGGGAAACCAGTTTCAGATGGGTGCAAAGAAGGCAAAAGGTTCAAACATCTTATTTGAAATAATGAAATAAGAATGCAACCTATAACTCCCCCTCTCCCCACCTATCTAATGTCAATTTCCATGGCAACAAGATCAGAAAGGCCGCTGACAGCCAGCCACTGACAGTAAACTCACGTGTCTCTCTAGGTGGCAGGCATCCTTTTGATAACCGCAAATGCCAATTTGTTCAATCCCATGACATATCATTGGGCTGGAAAGACTCTTATTTGAAGAGTGAATAAAAGAGACTCTACCTAGCCAAGATGTCTGTCCTTCTAACTTCTATCAAACAAATAATTCAGGAATATGGTTCAGGTGATTTCTATTGCTTTCCATGATAGCCACTTTGTCGATGTGCAAACCTCCTTGTCTACCGTGTTTGTCTTTCTGATTTCTGAACTAATACTTCACAGCATGATGACCACCTCCTCTGGGCTGTAATTTACTATATCAGATATTTTGACACTGGAATGTGTGGACTTCTGAATTTTCAGTGCATAGAATGTAAATGTTAGTGTTGATTTTAACCTCTGTAGTAGTGCCTAAACATTTGGTCACATTGTTATACTAATTTATATCCATTTTAGATGTTCTGCATTCTAGAAGACATGGACTCTAAGGATGAAATAGTTGGAAATCTTTTTTTTTTTTTAATATTTTATTTATTTATTTGACAGAGAGAGTGAGAGCACAAGCAGGGGGAGTGGCAGGCAGAGGGAGAGGGAGAAGCAGGCACCCCGTGAATCAGGGAGCCCAACGTGGGGCTCGATCCCAGGACCCCAAGATCATGACCTGGGCCAAAGGCAGACGTTCAACTGACTGAGCCACCCAGGCACCCCGAAATAGTTGGAAATCTTAACGTACACATCTAAATAGTTAAAAAGCTCTACGTGGTCCCTAGAGCTGAATCCCCTACTGGTAAGCGATATACTGTTAAAACTGCTTTGTCACGATGGAATATTACTCAGCTATCAGAAAGAACGAGTTGTCAACATTTGCTGCAACATGGATGGCACTGGAGGAGATAATGCTAAGTGAAATAAGTCAAGCAGAGAAAGACAACTATCATATGATTTCTCTCATCTATGGAACATAAGAACTAGGATGATCGGTAGGGGAAGAAAGGGATAAAGAAAGGGGGGTAATCAGAAGGGGGAATGAAACATGAGAGACTATGGACTCTGAGAAACAAACTGAGGGCCTCAGAGGGGAGGGGGTGGGGGAATGGGATAGGCCGGTGATGGGTAGTAAGGAGGGCACGTATTGCATGGTGCACTGGGTGTTATACGCAACTAATGAGTCATCGAGCCTTACATCGAAAACCGGGGATGTACTGTATGGTGACTAACATAATATAATAAAAAATCATTAAAAATAAATAAATAATTAAAAAATTTAAAAAAAAACTGCTTTGTCATGGCCATATCCAACTGAACATTTCAACACGGATGCCCATTTCCTAGTAACATGGACACATTAGCAGCAGAAGGGACTCTTCAAAAGGAACGGAGGGCTTCAAAAGGATTTCAGCCCTTACCGTTGTGTAGAGACGCTAGGTCACTTAGATTATGACTTTTTTACCTTTTCAGCCGGCTTTCGTTAAAATAAAAAAACAATTCAGTCTACCATCTTCTCTGGGCTCTTCTACTGACATTAGGCTTAAATTATTCAGATGATATCGACTAAGTTTTTAATCAATGGATTATTTGCACTTAGTAAATATCAGTTGCTACCTGTTAATGGTGGTATGAAATATATGAAATCTGAAATTTTTTAGCACATACCTGCCTGATAAAACTCCTCTATGGAGCAGTATTCACACATGATGAGCTCAGCCCTGAGTCCATGCTGCCCTTGTTAGCTACGTTCCTCTTAGCATTCATAGCTGAGGGAAGCTTTCCCACTAGCCACAACTCAACACGTTTTCTGGGGGCGAGGTGATGGAGAATTAGTTGAGTTGGTTCAATGACCCACACAGAAAAAGCGCTGACGTGGATTTTTGTGCTGGCCTTTCTTCCCCCTCATGGGGGCAGAAAAACGTTAAGATACCAGTTTTAGCTAATACTTCCACAAGCTAAAAAACATTAAACTTACCACTTTCTCTGTTCCTCTTTCTCTATCTTTCTTCACATTGAAGGTGCAGTGGGCGAGGCTGACATCCCCCCCACCCCCGGGCTTGACAAAAGCCCTTGATGCACATGTGATTTCTTTGAGTTAGGTTGAGAGATACAGAAACACGTATAAACAAGAAATGTGTGTTTGATTTGAACAGAAATTTCATTGTACGTAATGCGTGGTTCCTTGTGTCGGCGATTGACAGCTGTTCAAAAGCAGGTTATTAAACAGCTTGCCTTGCGCAATTGTGAGAACTTTCGGAATTACTTCTTGGCATAGTCACAAAAATATCAGTAAGTATCCTGTTGGAGAGTCAGTGTTTCTCCTGGCATTTCCATAGACTGTTTCACAAGGTTCTCTTGTCATCGTTATTCATATTCTGAGCTACTTTAGTTTATGGCTATTTCGACATGAGGAATTGTAATTCTGTAATTTGCCAGAATCTCCTAAGTCATTTGGATCAACATTTCAGTGACTCTAGGATGTGAGGAAAATCCTAGAAGAAATACATGCTGATCAAGTAAAACTAGAGTTGATAAACACAGGAGAGCAAACCCTAAAGTCACTACTGAGTTACCCTTTAGTTTTTGAACTTGAAATAGAAAATAAGCACAGTGACATGTATCCACGTGTAAGGGACGCTGCCTGGTGCACTTTTTTTTACTGAATCATAATGTTATTTTAATCACCAGTAGAATCCCAGAGCAAGTGCATAGCTGCACTGCGCTCCATAACAAGAAAGGCAAAGGAAACCAGATTTTTTTCCAGCCTGAATAGAAAATATTTTCTTTTTCCCATCCAGGACTCAGTGGAAGCATTTACTACCTACAAGCAGTAGATTTGATTTCCAACTTTTGAAATGTTAGAGGTAAATGTACAAACATGGACAGGCCCAAAACACCAAATCTACTCAGCCGACAAAACAGATAATAGCATGCTTTTAAAAGACATGAAAGTTTAGAGGATACTTCAATTGTGTAGAAAGCCATACTTCATTCAGCAAGCATTTACTATGTTCAGGTAACTCTGGAAGGTGCTATTTGAGGGACAGAATAATACTATGGCTAACGTTTATTGAGCATTTACTATATGTCTGCTACTTTACTAACTACTGTATTTGCCAAATTTCCTTTGAGAATAATAATATGACGTGGTTTCCGTCCTAAAGGAGCCATGTTCAGGGCCAGGACTAGGCTAGATGAGGAAGGACCGTTCTTGGGCTCCAAGTTAGGGTGCCACCAAAAAACTCAGTGATCAAGATAAATGTTTTACTGAAATTCTTAAAATGTCAAAAATTAGTGCAAAAATCTGTGATGAAATGAAGCAAAAAGAATTCACATTCATTGCTGGTGGGAGTACAAAATGGTACAGTCACTTTGGAGGACAGTTTGTCAGTTTCTTAGAAAACTAAACATACTTTTACCATACAATCTAGCAGTCAGTGCTCCTTGGTATTTATCTAAAGGAGTTGAAAACTAACATCCATACAAAAACCTCCATATAGATGTTTATAGCTGCTTCCTCCAGAATTGTCAAAACTTGGAAGCAGCCGTGATGTCCTTTGGTAGGTGGGTGGATATGATGGTTAAGTGTATGTGTCATCTTGATTGGTCCCCAGTGTGCACAGATATTTGCTAAAACGTTATTCTGACGTGGTGTGTGTGTGTGTGTGTGTTTGTGTTTCTGGATCAGATTAATGTTTGAATTGGTAGACTGAATGAAGCAGATTGCCCTCCCCTATATGGGTGGGCTTCATGCAATAGTTGAAGGCCCAAATAAAACAAAAAGACTAAAGACAGAATTCATTCTTTGGCTGTGTTCAGACTGGGACAGTCTTTGCCTGCTTTTAGCCTCTGACTTGGATTGGCACTACACCATTGGCTCCCCTGGGGCTCCAGCTTGCTGACTGCAGATCCTGAGACTTCTCAGTCTCCATAATCTCATGGGCTTATTCCATAAAATAAATTTCTTTCTCTGTGTCCATATATGTGTGTGTGTATATATATATGTATATATTGCCTATTGGTTCTGTTTCTTGAAAAACCTAGGCCTATATAATAGATTAAAAAAAAAAAAAACTGTGGCATATCCAGGCAAAGGAATAGTACTGAGCACTAAAAAAAGACGAACTGTCAGGCCATGAAAAGTCATGGGGGAAACTTGAGTGGATATTACTAAGTGAAAGAAACCAATCTGAAAAGGGTGCATACTTGGGGTGCCTGGGTGGCGCAGTCATTAAGCGTCTGCCTTCGGCTCAGGGCGTGATCCCGGCGTTCTGGGATCGAGCCCCACGTCAGGCTCCTCCGCTGAGAGCCTGCTTCTTCCTCTCCCACCCCCCATGCTTGTGTTCCTTCTCTCCCTGGCTGTCTCTGTCTCTGTCAAATAAATAAATAAAATCTTAAAAAAAAAAAAAAGAAAGAAAGAAAAGGGTGCATACCGTATGATTCCAACTCTGTGACATTCTGGAAAAGGCAAAACCACAAAGAGAATAAAAAGAACAGTGTTTGCTGGGGGGGTGGGTAGAGGGGAGGGAGGGATGAATAAGTGGAGCACAATTTTTAAGGCAGTGAAAATTTTCTGTCAGGAACTAAAATGGTGGACACACATCATTACACGTCTGTCAAAATTCACAGAATGTACACCTCTAAGAGTGAACCCTAATGGAAACTTTGAGTGAGAACGATGTGCCAGTGGAGGTTCCTCAGTTGTACCAAATGAACCACTTGGGTGTGGGATGGTGATAGTGGGGAGGCTGCGTTTGCATGGGGGCAGCGCGTATATGGGAACTCTGTACGTCCACTGAATTTCACCGTGAACCTAAAACTTCTAAAAAATAAAGTTGATTTTTAAAAATCTGTCATAAACACAATATAAACACAATATGAATATTTTAAGTAAAGGCATATCTAACCCTGTCCTTGCACACTGCTGCCCCCCTCACCTCACCCTAATTTTGATCCTGTTTGATCCTGGCTTTACTTAAAATTTTGACACTGTGTTCATCATGGATTTTTTTTGCCTCAGATTTTTTTTTTTTTTTATATTTATTTTGATTACAGAGTTTTCTGGCACCCCTTTAAATTTTGTGCCCATAGTGAATGCCTCTCACCCCACTTTCAGCCTTGAGTATGACAGATGACGTACACACAGTTAATTATAAAATAAGGTAACAAATGATACTTTCCATTAAGGTAATTGTTAGAGTCGCCAAAGAGAGGTGTGAAAGATATTCCATTAGAAGCATGGGAAGAAAATATAGCTTTAATCTATAAACATAGATTTACTATTTATATACATACATGCCTGTGTATATAAATATTACTACTTCAGTATTTATATATTTATATGTAGATATAAGTTGACATATTTATAAAATAGTAAAATAAGCCTTACTAATATTTAAAAGCAGGTGTAATCCCTGCTGAGTCCGTATGCCGACCACCACGTGCCCCACTCCGTTCACAAGGTGCCTCAAGGAATGGCAGGGGCAGTGGAGTGGGGGTTGACAGTGGTGTCCTGAGAGCGAATTGTCACACGTTGCAAATTCCATGTGCGGGTGAAGTAGATTTCTGTATTAATCTAATTTTAACCAACTACCTTAACCACTTGTAGAGGTGACTTAAAAACCTTCCAGCAGTGGAGCTGGAGGCTGAAAATAATGCTGAGGACACAAACATACACAACGAAAAACGCCCGTGCTGATCCTTGTCCTACTTGGAATATTTGGAACTCTTCGTCAGATAAATTATGAGAAAAAAGAGGCGGGAGAGAAGAGGGCTTCATTAGATCTCACAAGAAGTTTTTCCAGAAGGAAAGTTCAGAATTATCAAGAAGACCATTTGAAAAAAGAGGTTTACATTTACTCTGGTTAAGGATGCACTTGAACTTCACGTGCTGGGTTTTTATGTTAAACGATCAGAGGTGGGAGTATGTGAGAGTTCTTTGTATCCCGCCCCTGCCCCACCTCACTACCAAGGGGGGAGTAGATCGCTATAATAATGGCCTCAGGCATTATTCCTCCCTGTGGCCACGCCTCTGTGCCCTGTGATGTTGCTGCTAGCCCCATCAAGTGTCGGGATCTATTTTTCTGCCTCCTTGAATTCGAGATAGTCTTAGGACTCCCTTTGACCAACAGCAGAGGACGGAAGACATATTGGGTTATTTTCTCTAACCTAAAAGGAGGCCTTTTAGCTTCCACTCACACTTGGAGAATCCCGAGGTCATCATCTATGAAGAATTCTAGTGTAGCCTCCTGGGGGCTCAGTGTTCAAATGGTGGATGAGGGGCCCCACCAACAGCACCAATGGCCTCAGTCAAACCATCAGATGACCATACTTGAATGATGCGACCAGAAGAACAATGACCCAGACTGCCAACCAACAGAATTTTGAAAATGAATAAATCACTGCTTCAAGCCACTAAATTTGGGGTGGCCCATCACACAGCAACGGGTGACTGAAGCAGCAGTCTATTAAAAATGGAAGCTGGCCTCCAATAGAATGTGCCCACTTTTGTAGGAAAACAGGTTCAAAAACATGACACAACCTTTCCTCTAGGCTTAAGCAGTCCCTGTACTCTGTCCTCATGGGTGTTCTGAACAGCATCCTGCATGAAAGGGTCAGCAAGTCTTCTAGTTGAATTAGGCAACAAGTCCTTGCAGGACCACAAGGCATTTTAGAAGTGGAGAGGTTCTGAAGTTATTCTGCAGGCTTACTGCCTTGTTCCTGCAGGATGGTGGTACATGTATATAATTATAAGCCTGAATATACTTATTTTTCCAATGAAAAACTTAAACCTAACATCCCTATGCTAATTAAGGAAACTTGGCACTGATTTAGATATTATTTTTCAGAATCCGGAGTATGGACTCTTGATTAGGGTTCTTCACTTCCTGGAGCCCTTGGAGTCGGGATTCCTGAGTAGGGTTCATGCTACTTCTCAGCTACCAGGGAGATTGCCATTGACCTACGTGCACGTGTGGATCACTGATTTTATCAGTCTCTTCCCTCACCTCTTTCTCCAGGTAGCAACCCCAAACTTGAGTATTCTGTCCTGTACAAGGCTGTTGACCTGAAAGAGGATAGAACTCTCCACGGGAGAAGGGCAGGGCAGACAATGGAAGTTGGAGGGGTGAGGGGGAGGGACACCGAGGGACCCGTCCAGGAGGAGTTAGGATAAAAGCAAGAAGGCCTGGTCTGACCTTTGACTCCCATTCAGTGTTTTTAAGTATTTCCTAACGTCCTTCAGGTTGTGGCACATAGAGAACAGGAAAATATTAATAAGCTACAATGGCGGAACAGAGTCTGCTGATGGTGAGTATCACAACCACAGAGGGGACTGTGTTTTCCAGGGACAAAACCAAAATACCTCCTTTATGGCATGTATATATAATTAAAGCAAATAAAGTTTGACTATTTCAATAATCAGTAGGAAAATTCTCACTACCCCTTGAGATCACTGGAGATTTCTTAGGCTGGGTATGCCTGGGGCGGTGAATCTGCACCCAGCCACATTTAGTCACGAGAACGCAGTAGGAATAAGCCAAAGAGTGTAAGAAAAGAGACAAGTCTAAATTTAAAATTGCATACTGTAGAAAAAAGATTCCTTTATTACTTCCATAAACTCAGCAAATTAGACACTAAAATCTCAATAGCTACTTATGGGTTAAATGAGAAGAGCTACCAGAAGAGCAACCATTCTCAATTAAATTAGGAATAAAAATGTCCCAAGTTGCCAAATTAGCTGTCTCAAATTAGTTGGGTCTAAATAAAACCCAGTCACAAGGGTAAGGATGGAAAGTGCATATACTGAGTGACTGCTGTGTTCCAGAGACTTCCATATCTTACTTTCAGCCCACGACGGAGGGGTAACCTACTCAAAGTTCAAAACCCAAACGTGAAGCCCGAAGTCAAAAGAGCTTGCTGAACTCCATGCCCCTGAGGGACTGCTAATTTGTCTTCTCTGTGTCACATCCGTTCTTCTCAGAGTAATCCCGTACCAGTTCCTTCCCTTTCTTCACATCCAGCCTTGGTTTAACACACTCAAGCTTCTAATCCCAACCACACCATGAAAACTGCTTTTGACAAGGTCTCCAATGCTCTTGTTGCCAAACCCATTGACCAACGTTTTATGTGTTTCTTGTTCAGAGTCTCAGCAGCTTTTAAAATAGTTGATGACTCTTTCCTTTTAGAAATTCTCTTTTCTTGGCTTTGGAGAAAGTAGGGGTCATGCCTTTCTGGACGCTGGCCTCTCCTCACTGGCACTCCCTGTTTCTTTACTACCCTTTAGACATACTCGCCTTTCTTTCTGTTTCTGAAACATGCCAAGCTTGTTCAGGTTTCTCTAGCGCCTTTGCATAAACTGTTCCTTCCGTCTTGTTGCCACATGGAGGTTCCTTCTCATCATTCACCCAACTATCTTTACCTCAGAGAGTCCCCTGACTTCATTATCTACAGTCACTGTCTCATCTGTCTCCTGTTATTTTTTTATGCATGTACTTGTTTTAAATCCTTATTTGTGGACTTGCTTACTATTTTTCTTCCTCCCTAAAACTGTGAACTCCTTGAGAACAAACTTGCTATCTGTAGCAACCAGAGGATATACACTATAATAGCTAGCCTCCAAGATGGCCGCCAGTATCCTATTCAGGCCTTGTGTAATCTCTTCCTACATTGAGTCAGGAAGATGTGACCAATAGAATACTAAGAAAGTGACAGCATAGCATTTTCTGCCTTGGTCTTTTGGGTGACTTCCTTTGGGGGAAACCAGCTGCAATGTTGTGATGTCACTCAAGCAGCCCTGTGGAGGGGAACTGAGGGCTCTGCTAACAACCAGCACCAATTTGCTGACCATGTGAGTGAGCCATCTTCAAAGCAGATTCTTAAAGCCCAGCCAAGCCTTTGGTGGACTTCAGCCCATCCATATCTCACTGCAACTTCATCAGAGACCCCAAACCAAGCTAGGTCTGCTCAGCCATGCCCACCCTAAATTCCTGATTCACAGAAACCATGAGAGATAGTAAATCAGTATGATTATTTTAAGCCATTTAAGGTATTCTTGTGGTTTGTTATACAAGGTTAGATAATTAATACAAATACCTATATTTTATCCACTTGAAGAGAATGCTCATACCAGCAACTGAATTCCTGCCCCTCACTTAGTCACATTTGGCTTCAGTGTGAATCCACATTATGTCATCAGCCAAGTATTTATTGATCACATGGTATATGGGAAACGCAGACCTGAACAAGGTATGGTCCCTGTTCTCAAGTAGCTCTTGATGCAGCTTGGAAGATAAGGTAATAGCTGTTGATATAATGTGGGAGACAAATAAGGGCATGTGAAAAGTTAATGGCATAAAATAGAAATGTAGGGATAATGCTCACGAAGAGAAGTTTTCATGGTAGAGATGGGCATGAATGTACATGATAAAGTGGTCCAGATCTAGAATATTTGTGGTTCTCAGATTTCAGAGTGCATTGGAATCACCTGGAGAGCTCGTTAAAACTCAGATTTCTATACCCTATATCCAGAGTTTCTGATTCAGTCTGTTGGAGTGTGGTCCAATAATTTGCATGTCTAACAAGTTCCCAGATGATGCTGATGCTGCTGGTCCAGGGAGAACACATCATGAAGGCTGCAACTCAAGTTGCAGCGTGTTAGGAGTGTAGATTCTCGGGCCCCACCCCATACCTACTGATTCAGAATCCGCATGTTAACAAGATCCCCAGGTAACTCGTGGGCATGATTAAGTTTGAGAAGCACTGCTACGGAGGAAAGAGGTCATGCTCTCTTCCGTAAGCTGGGCAAGTGCTGGATTTGCTAAGCACGTCTGAGGTCAGGCATGGCCTGTGTGTATGAGAGTATTCTTCTCTATGGTCAGCTCATTTTGGTTTCATTGATTTTCTCAGGCAGATCATTTTTTTTCACTCATTGATGTTTGCTGCAGCTTGAGCCTCCCTCATCAGCTCTCTGCAGGTAATTTCAATTCGTTTTGATTCATTTCCTCACCAGCTTGGCATTTCTGCCCTGGCACCAGATGATGCTACTAATTGTGCTTGCCTGTGAGTGTCTAGATATGACACAATCGTGGAAAACTGCAAAAGGTCAAGGGGATACTGCTCTCTGCAAAAGCAGAGAGGCCTAGATGCCTTCTGGAAAGCTAGAGAATTTGAACCAGGGCCAGGCTTTGGGGGTCCAGTGATGTTCATGCTGTTTGCTGAGTGAGAAGCAGGTGACAAAATGAACATATCTGTGGCAGTGCTTTGAACACAACTGAAAAATTCTATGCTAACTCGAGGAGGAATGGGCTGTTTTCCACTGGTGATTATAAGATAGATGTGGTGACATCAGCTTCTCTAATGTTCAGCCCAGGAAATTTTATCTTGAGCCTTTTGTGCTCACATGGAGGCCAAGCCACTCCCATGAACAGAAGGGGCTTTTGTGTCCGTGTTGTCTTGTCAAGACATAGGGAAAGAAAAGCCTGCCATTCATATCTGGTGGTCCCAAATTTTCCTTCCTTCCTTTCTTCTCTTTTTTGTGGGTTTTCATATTTTATCCCATTGACTGAAATCACACCTTAGCTACCTTCTTCTGGGAATAACAAGTTCCCTCTTTCAAAAAGACATGTTTTTTGGTGGTGATGGCTTCAGAGAGGTATACTTATCTCCAAATTCATCAAGTTGTGCACATTAAATGCATATAGTTTTTGGTCTGTCAATCATACCTTGATAAAAGTGGTTTTAAAAATAAGTAAACGAAAAGGCATTCCCTCCCCCCCTTCTTTCAATAGTCATTTAGCACGCATTCCTTGTCTCTGGGCAAAGATGAGACAATCCATTTCCTTAAGGAAAAAGACACATTTATTTTCAAAAACTGCAAAAGAGTGTGGTATGTGTTATATAAATACTGCTGCATTTATATAATTATTCAGTTCTCTTAGGCAGAGGTTCCCAATTTGTTCATGGCATCCTGTAATGTTTTCATGGTACCCCAGGCCAAAAGAAGTATCTAACAGTTCTGCTTATTAAGTAGTTATATCCAAACAAGTTAATAATACTTGGGTCCTATAAACTTAGTAGCCATTTAAACACACATAAATTGAAGGAAAGAATGCTTTTTTTTTTTAGATGACCACAGTTACTCATGGATGTGTACACCAGTTGGGAACTAAACAATTTGTCAAATTTTAGAATCAGATTGAACCAGCACCCCTCGTTTCCTGATCCGTACTGATTTTTTTTGATATAATGTTAAAACTGTAAACTAGCTCAAGCTAATCATTTATACAAATCATTCCTCTGGCAGTTGTTAAGTACATCTGTGTGTCCCTTGAAAAGTTAAGATATTGGGGCACCTGGGTGGCTCAGTTGGTTAAGCATTGGACTTTTGAATTTGGCTCAGGTCTTGATCTCAGAGTCGTGAGTTCAGGCCCCACATTGGGCTTCACGCTGGGCGTGGAGTTTACTTGAAAAAGAGAAAGAAAGAAAGAAAGAAAGAAAGAAAGAAAGAAAGAAAGAAAGAAAGAAAGAAAGAAAGAAAAGAAAATGTAAAATATCTCTTGGTATCCCTGTGAGTAGAAAAGAAAATATAAAATATTTCATGGTGTCCCTGTGAGTTTGCTGGGGTGCCCCAGGGGGCCATGGCCATGAAGTCTTATGGAAATGTTAAAGACATAGGCAACTCACAAAATCCTGGGGCCCCATATTGCCCACTCTCCTCATGGACTCAAATTTAAGGAAGCATATTCCAGTTAAGAAATATGATTAAAAATGTGAGTTCATTTTTTTTCTGAATGTGTTCTTGAAATGCTTTATCCCAAATAATTCAAATGTTTACACATTTCAAGGTCTCTAATATTGCAAAGTAATTAATTTTGTTGGTTCAGCATTTTTTTGGTCATAAATTCATTTATTGTGTTATACATACAGTAAAATAAACCTATCAAATGTCAGCTGCTGAATTTTTACATAGATGAACACTATTGACATTTGGGCTGGAAAATTTGTTGTTGTGGGAGCTGCTCTGTGCAATGGAGGATGCGTAGCAGCATCCCTGGCCTCTACTCTCCAGGTGTCAGTAGCATGCCCACCCGTTACGACAACCAAAGATGTCTCCAGATGTCGACAAATGTCCACAGGGGTAAAACCACCCCAAATTGAGAAGCACTGGTTTATACCCATGTAACCACCATTCTCGGTTTGCCAGATTTAGCAAACACAAGAAACTCGGTCGAATTTGAATTTCAGATAAACAATAATTTTTAAAAACTTGTCCTTGATTTTATCTGGCAAGCTTCACAGCCCAGATCGCGTGGAAAAGCTTCCCGAACCACAGGCCCCTTCTTTGCGCCCCCTGTCGGTCAATAACCCCAAGGCAAGCACGGTTTTGGAGGACGGAGGTCTTTACGTTCTCGCGAGATCTGCAACAGTATTTAACGACACCTTCCTCGGTGGTGCAGTTTTCCGCTCCCCTGAGTGGTCTGAAAGCCTCATACTGGCTCCCCTGAAGAATTTCTTAGAACCCAACCCTTGTACCTTTTCAGTGTCCGACCCCGTCCTCACTGTCCGTGACCTGTGACGGCTTGTCCCACTTGGTGCCCTGCACGTCCCTCTGCGCGGGGAAGCGGCTCCGAGGACTCATCCACCGGCGGACAGCGTGCCGCATTCCTGTCGCCTCTCACGCCCTACTTGCTGCCCTTTTTCTGCCTTCTGTGTCACCACAAGACGAGAGCTAGGCTGGCAAGGACAGACCTCTGTGTAGGTAACGGGTTTGGAGGGCGTGTTTGGGAGGAGCGGAAGACAGGCCACCCTCACCTGTCACGTGGTGGCTTATGGGGGCGGACATTTTTTCTGGAATCTGAGTGGCTTCCCCACCTCAGTTGCCCCCCGCCTGTCCTCTTGCATCTAACTGTGGGGTGAAACTCAGGGGCACGGCCTCGGTGTCCTGCGTTCTGGAAGCGGGAACCAGCTACAAGCTGCCTCCTTGTGTGGGCTCCCGTCTACCACACACTCATTTTTTGCCATTTGTTCACACACTGGATTATTTTGTTTTTCTGTTCTTAATACACAGGTGTCCCGCCACTCACATGTTATAGGTAGTCATTGGAACAATTTGGGTATGCTCGAATTTGCAGAAATCCACTGAATGTTGCTGGGAGTTGCTGTCATGACCTAGGTTCAGGTTTTGACACCAATGAGTAGCCCTGCGACCTTTGCTATTGGATGCGAGTCAAGGAAGTTTCCAGAGAAGGTGATGTTTGAACTAAGATTTTGAACTCAGATTTTGCTAGATGGTTGTGACTGAGGAAGCGTGTTCTAAATCAAGTTGTGAAAGTTCAGAGGAAAAGTAAATATTTCAGTATGTTTCTTTGATGGGAAGAGGGAGGAATAAGGTTTGAGTCCTGGGCAAAATGGTGGGTATTTGGGTAGAGCCGGGAAGCAGATGGGCTGAGGGTAGGGCCTTAAACATTTTCTGTGGGTCACAGGGAAACTTCAGAACCTCGTCAGTTTTTCATTTTAGACAGATCACCCTGGTAGCTCTGCGAAGGTGGGCTAGAGGGAAAGGTCAGTTAGCAGACTTGCAATTTTGGCCAAAGGGGTTAGTCATTCACCTCTTAGTATGAATTTATGTATACCCAGTGCTTCCCTCCAAAACTCTAGCTGAGATTAGCAGTAAAGACATGGGAGTTTTATTGAGGTACTGAGATGACAGCAGGGCATTTTGAGACAGTGGATACTACTAGGGAGTTCAGGCTTGGGGGAGGGGTATATCTCACTGCACAGAGTTGGCCTCTGATAGCTTTTAGCCATTGAACACATGAAGTTGGGGCAGGGAGGCAAGCATGGAATTAAAGACAGTGAAAGGGACAAAGATGATCCATATCATGAGTCAGCCTGGTGTTGGTATCAGCTGCATTGATGGGTATACCAGTATGGGATTGTTGAGTATTCTGAGAATCTGGAGTTACAAAGGTGTGACATCTCCTGAACATTTGTTCTTGTATTTATCAATATGTCCAGGAATGAGTCTGAGATTAAGAGAACAAATAGTTTGGAGATTAAGTAATCAAGCATTCAGCTGTGGCAGTCCCTGTGGTGCCTTGTTTGATCAGTTTAGTAGAAGCAAGAGACAGTAGTTTACAATCACAAAGCACAACACTGCTGTCCCAGAAAGGACTGAGATCCGGGTAGGGGAAAAATGAGCTAGCAGGCTGGAAAGATCATGAAGGGAAGTTAACCCATAGCATGGAAAACTGAAAAATGACTTGTTACATCCCTTGTCATGGGTCTAATTTGTTTAAAATCAAATCCATCTGCTCATTTCACACCCTTTGTTCCACTTCCTTGCTGCAATCCACAGTGGATTACTCCATTACTTTAAAAACTGGCTGAACTTACAATAAGCTAATAACTTATTTTGTGGTTAATGGCGTCAAGGTATTCTGGAACATGACCAACATTTATTCTCCCTCCTCTCTCTCTCTCTTTTTCCCTCTCTCTCTCTCCTTCTCTTTCCCTCTCTCTCTCAAGAATGAACTTCTTAGTGCAGCACATTGACCGTGAAAATCCTTTAAGTCTCCTTCACAAAACATACTGTTTACAGTCTCTGAAGTGACACAGGTAGGGGAAAAGGTTTCTGTCATTCCACTAGGCCTTCCTTTTACTCCCCACATAACCTGCAAATGCTCATTTCCCTCCCATGCACCATACATTACAAAAGACTTCTTGGCTCAATTGATTCTGTTTATGATCTCCAAATCTTAATTTCAAATGAAGCTTGCTCTTTTTCAGGAAAGAATTATCTTCTATGCAATGAACCAGAGTCCCCTGAGGCATTCATTTGAGATGCATCAATTCCCTTAAGGTCTCCTAACCCATTAAAATATGTACAGTATTTCTGGTTAACTAATGGATCATTGGAAAAATGGAATTGCTTGCAAGATATAATTCAAAGAAATGCATTTGGGGTTGTTGGCCAATCCATTCATAGGAACATTTGCTGATTGGGAAAATATTTTATATTTTTGGCTTAATCCTTTGCCAGATCACACAAACTAGTAAAGGTTGTCATTTTTGATTCGTTGGACCTAATTCTGAAGACAGAGCAGCAATGGAATTTGTGATTTTGTCACTGCTCTTGATTAAGAAATGAGTGGCTGGAATTTGAACTCGGTTGGATCTGTACAATCTGTGGATATTACCATTTTTTTCCCTTGTTGAGTACAAGTTATTGCTAGATGTTATCTTATATTCACTCCTGTCTTTTGAAGGGCCAGACATTTTAGAAATATAATATTTATGAAATTAGATATTCAAATGGCAAGTGGTTTAAAGCTGAGGAATGGGTGTTGAAAGATCCCAGCACATGCACTCACAGTAATTTTACATTTTTCATTACTGAGGTAATTAAAAAATTCCTTAGGGCTGAATTATAGTAAAATTTTATGTATCTTTCTACTAAGCATAAACTAATTTTCTTTCCCACTGGACAGTGTTAATTTAAGTAGGAAATATTTTTAATTCTGTCTCATTTATTCATATTATAAAAAATTGCAAGCTTTACTAATTTTATTCAACATTATTTCTAAGTATTCTTAAATTCAGTAACTGATGGGCATTTAGTCTTAAAGATTAAGCAGAAATGAAAGATGTAATTTTTTTGTCTCAACAGTGACCTTTCCTAGTTCATTCCTAATTCTTAGATGCCCCCATGACAGTCATAGAGCCTGAACCCTTTATATCTAAGTCCATGAAGGTCAAAATATGCCCATAAGTTTTTCTTTTAATTTTGACATTGAGGAATATATGAAGTACTGTGTGATCTTGGACGGGTCCTTAACTTGTCTTTATCTATGAAGGAATTATAATGAGCTAAATTTTCTCCCTCATGTAATTCTTCAAGTAACAAGTAAAACACTCAACAAAGCCCTTTGATTCTTTCAGGCCACAGGGTGCCATTTTGTGTCATATGGTTCCAGTGGTATTAAGTTTGGGGCTCACTTTTCTGATACTTATGGAAAGAGAAAAGTGAGCACAGCATCTAAGAAGTGGTGCAGAATCTGATTAAAAACCATTATGTCTAGAAATGGCAAGAAGGAACTGAGAGCATCCATTCTGGTGTAATAATACTCTATAATGGCTCATGCATTTCAAAGTTATGCCCAAGAGAATGCAATGGCAGAGAAAGGGAAGGAGGGAGGGTGGAGAGAGAACACTGTACCCAGTGCTTGCACTGAATCCATATGGATCCTTGAGAAACTGGAGGGGTTTTGCATTTCATGTTGTCAGGGCTGGCTTAGGCCGGGGAGGAGTGTACATCCACTGTTGACCTGGGGGAAGGAGAAGGATGAAAAGGAGGAGAAGAAGAAAGGAGAGGGGGAGGATGATGAGGAAGAGGAGGGGGAGAGGAAGAGAGAAGAGCTGTCATTTACTGTCAGCCTCCTCTGTGCAAGGTGCTCTGCCAGTCCTGGCCATAATGGGGTGAGCTTCACAAGTATTACCTCCTGCGACCCTTATAACCACCCACACTATAGTAGATAAGGAAATGAAGTGTTCTGACTAAGTCACTTGGCTAAGTTCCCATAGCTCATAAGATTTAAAGTGTGTTTCGAATGGAGGGCCCATTCACATGCTTTTTCCACAGTGTGTCATCATGTCCTTAGAGGTTCCTTCTGGGTGTACTTTGATGTCTATTCCACCCCTCTCACCCCATACCTGTCCCAGTTGTTTTTTCAATCAGCGAGGCAGGAGGGTCAAACATGCAGATGCCAGGCCTTTGCCCAGATTATTCAACTAGAACTTAGATAGTGACTGGTTTATACCAGAGGGTATTTGCATTTTAATATAGGGACTCTTGATTCTATTCAGTTCAGCCAGTCATTGTATACCAAGGACAGGAACAAATATGGACGATGAAGTTTCGGATTTCATAAGTAGCAAGTGGAAGAGATCATTTAGAACAAAAAATCTTACTGGAATCCTTCGCATTTCTCCTACTTGAGTGAACCTCCGCTGCCTGCCCTCAACACCTGTGAGCCAGGATGATCTGCTGAAACCAACCCCACAAATCCCAAGGTTTAATATTGCCACATCAAAACTTTTCCTTTTCCAGCTCTGAGGTGATCCTTTTTGTTTTCTTCTACACATACCTGGTGTGATAGCTGAAAAAGACAGCATCATAACACTACTTTTTATGGAGATACCAACAAATACAGCAGAGACTAAACAGTTCTGCCAGTGGCCACATGTTCTAGCCCAGAGAAACGAGAGGTGTTTCTGCTTCAGTTTTACTCATCTGTGAAGAACAGTTTGTTTTAAATGTCCCAGACTTCTCTGAGTTCTTGGAGTTACGTATCATTTAGAAATGAAGCTCATGAGATTAGGTATGAATTCTGCATTTTTCTCTGACACATACTCTGCTTAACACCCTGTCCTGTGCAGACCCTGGTAACCCTAAGGCTCCTTCCAGCCTTCTTACACCAGGGTGAGGGTGGAATTATGTAATATTACCCAACTATTAGTACAGTCATTACAGCATAGATCATGTTGTCCAAAACATTACTGTTCATGTGCTTTTCAAGTGATGGTCTCTAGATGCAAATAATGAGAGTGCTTTGGTTACTATTTCCACATTGATCTTTTCAAATAGAACCACTTTAAGGAAAGAGCTGAGTCTGTATCTCTGCCGTTTATTTATCTGCACTATTTAACTCCATCTGAGCTGTTCTGCTTTCCCCCTCAATTTACTTTTGCAGGTAGTCTGTTCCCCCTTTCTTCACCGTTAGCATTCAGATCCCGGGGCACAATGTCTTACAACGCGTCTGTTTGCATGCCTGTCTCCTCCACTAGACTGAAATCCCTAGCAGCAGGAACCTGTCTTAGTCATTTTTGTGCAGCACCTGACACAGAGTAGTACTCTTGTAAATTAATTGAAAAAAAAAATCCTTGAGTTGATAAAACGGCTAGGTGTTTTTGTAATCAGACTTTTTTTTTTCCCCTTCTCTTATCTTTTGTAAATCTTTCAGGTTGAATATGTGTTACTTATATAATGTGGAAGAATATTTCAGTAAAATAAGGGTGCTTCTTCCGGATCCTATGAAAGCATTTCCAGTGTTGTATTAAACTGTTAACTACTTAAAAACAAACTAGGCGGAGCATAAATTAGTGTCAGGAGCATATTTTGCAAATGTTTATATTATTTTTTGAAATGCATTCGACTGTACACAAGCACACGGACCCGTTAGCTAGAAGAAATAACTTCTGTGCTGGCCAAAGGGCTGCAACCTGTTGCACAGCATCTTCTTCTTTCCTTTTTGGCTCTTCTTTCCAACCTTCCCATCCCATCACTTGAAAATCACCAGCTTAGCCCTAACTCCATAAACAGAAATTATTGAATGCTAATAATTTCTGGTAAGCAATTTAGGAGACATTTAAGTCCCTAATATATATGTGATCCCCTTTTTTTTACTGCAATTTCCAGGGAAAGTGCTACAAAGTGATATGTGGCAATAACAAAGTCAGAAGGAAGGGAATATGAAATTCAGCGAGCAGCGTGAATGATTTGCTGTTAGCATGGGGCCCAATAACACTACAAAGCTATAAACTCTGTCGATCTAGATTGCCCAGTTAGGTGGCAGAGATGCAATTTGTCTTTTCTGAAGCCGCCTGCTGCTTGCTAGCTCCATCTCCTGTCACAGCCTATTAGCTCCCCAAGAAAATTGGTAGGAAATTGCCTGCAGATTGTAGGAAATTGCATCTCCAGGCCCTGGAAAAAATGTAGGATAGCACAACACTGACCCTCCCAGAGCAGCTATTAATACAGCAAAAAGTGACCTTTGACTTGCTGGGAAACGACTTTGCTATTTGCTGAATAAAGACTGTATTATGTGTGGCTGAAGGAAGGTGCAAATGATTATCCTAGCGAGGCTCGAAGCCAACCTGCTTTTGAAAGCCTAAATATTAGTTAGAAGAATTTTTTTTTTTTTTTTTGTTTATTTGTTTGTTTTAGGTGCAGAGGGTTTGAGTGTTGTGGCTCTGCAGGGAGAAAACGGTCCAGTTGGCTTGTTTTTGAAAGCACCTTTTCCTGAAGGTAAAAAGAAGAAGTAAATTGTCCCAAGGAAATGCTCACAAATCTCTCAGGCAAAAATTCAGGAAGTAAATCTTTCAAAGATGAGATTAAAAAACAAAGATGAGCACATTGGAACATTGTTTTGTTTCCCTCTCAGTTCGGCTGCCGATGCATCTGGGGCTTCCCCACCCCCCTCCCTAATTGCATTTTACAATACAGGCTATGTCGACTCACTTCTGAATTATTTTCTTTATAGACCATCCCCGAAGTTCAGACATCAAGATAATTCAGTGTTCCACAGGGGTACATATTGTGCATATTTTAAGCATCATTAACTTTATGTTACAAAAAAAAAATCAAGATCCTGACATGGTATTTACAGGCTTGCATTTCCACCTAGAAGGATCTTAGCTCCCATTTACAAGCGATTTTTTTTCGGAGAGGGAGAACAGCATTTTAGCTGCTCCAGACTAAATAAGATGCCTTAATTGCCTTTGAATCCTAAACATTGTCCCCTATTCCTACCCTGTCCCCTAGTACTGGATCATTCACTTTCAGTGCCCCGGGGAGCAAATCCAAAATGAGAGGGTGGGATGCAGATACACCAGCTTTTCTCTTCCTTTGTAAAGGACAGTGTTACCTCGTTTATTACTTGCACTTATTAAAACATAGCTAGATGAGACTCCTTTCAGCTTTCCCAGAGTTGAGAGGTTTTCTTTAGATTTGCTGCTTTCTTACACTTGGTGCTTGTTTCTAAAGAAAAGTACTAGACACCATGTCATATCTGAGAACACTGAATTTTGCCCATGAATTTCTGAGCTTTTATATGAGCTCTGATACTCTCTGCCTATGTGATCTTTTTTTAAGCTTGTAGTGCCTCAGTTTCATTATGTAAAAAACTGGATGTTCTCTAAGAACCTTTGAGATGTTAAATTTTGTGATAAAGTGTAAAAAGGTTGGGGGATAGGATTGAAGGCTGAGCTGCCACCCTGCTTTCTGCCTGTTTCTTGGGCTTCTTGACTGACTGTCCTTGGAGAATGGGTTCTGTTTGGCAAAGGATGTGTTTTGGAGTCTGCAGGCACCCAACATGCAACCACCTAATTTACAATCGTTATACATCAAGACTTGCTATGTCTATAGAAGAGCCCAAAGAACTTCTTAAAACATGCCCCTGGGGGCATACTGATTACCAGGGCAAGAGGATGTTGTGTGGTAGAAGGTCCATTTCAGGAATGCCGCTAGGCATTAGAACTTAGTTGATATTTATAGCCCCATGTTATAGACTATGGGAAGGAATATCAAAAGAGGTCCAGTTAAATTTGAAAATATTATGTTAAGTAAAAAAAAAACAGACACAAAAATTCACATATTATATGATTTCATTTACAGAAAGTATTCAGAAACAGGGAAATCCATAGAGACAGAAAGCAGATGAGTGGTTGCCGGATGCTAGGGGGTGTGGGGGATGGGGTAATGGGGAGTGACTGTTTAATGGGTATGGGCTTTCCTTTTAGGGAGATGAGAATATTTTGGAACTAGATAGAGGTAATGATTGAACAACCTTGTGAATGTACTAAATGCCACTGAATCGTATGCTTTAAAATGTTTGATTTTATGTTATGTGAACTTTACCTCAATAAAAGAAAGACATCTAGTTAAATTGATGAATAAAGGGACAAATGCAAGAACATAGAATTACTTAAAATTTAAAATGGAGATTTTAGCCCAGGCATACAAAGCACCCTGTAACTTTTTTTATCTGCCTTTGTTTCCACTCTGATCTTTGACGGATGATGATTTGAGAAATGACTGGACGTTCTGATGTCTGCAGTTCCAAAAGCCAATGCCAGGGCTGATTTTGAGATGACTTATGAATACCATTTTCCTGCAGGTGCCTTCAAAATCAAATTAAGGTACCAGGTCTTTTCTGAAAGGTTTCCAGTCCTTCCAGTTGAAAGAGATCTCTGCCTTCTCTGAATGAATGATATTTATCTACCTTTTTAAGAGCTTTACTCGCTCCCTATCTTGGATTATGGTTGTTTATTTTTCAGACATGCCTTACCTCCCCTACTTGAGGCCAGAATCACATCCTTCTCACCTCTCTGTCCTCCCAGACACCAGGGCAGTGTGTACTCAGTAAACATTTGAGCTTTTGCTCTTGTTTTCTTCTCTACCTGAAATGTCCTTTGTAGGAGAATTCCACAGCAATTCTTTCCCTCCTTCTGTTTAAGCTGCTGGATTTTTAGGGATCTACCCATTCCCCATTTGCAGTGTCCAAAATTCAGGTTGGGTGGAATGCCTCCCCAAAGGTATGCCACCCCTCCAACCATCTTCATTAGCATGTTCCAGATTTGAGACTCTTTCCATAGAGATTGCAGATTTGGGCCCATGTAAAGAAACCCGGAGCTGAAGATGACCATTGGCTATGGCATGGGAAGAGCTTGCCTGGGAATAAAGCCAACATGAAGAAAAGCAAAGCTGAGCAGTGGAGAGAGTCTGGTTCTGAGAATATTGTTTGGATACTAGTGTTCTGCCAGTCTGGGGCCAAATTTGTCCCTGGTCTTCTCAGTTTCACGAGCCAACTGTTTCCTCTTTTTTGATGAAGCCAATTTGAGTTTGTCATTTGTCATTGAAAGACTCCGGTCTGATGCATTCTTGTTATCTCTTTACCGTGTTCAAAACATCCTTTAAGGCTTGGGTAAGATCAGATATTCCCTGGGAAGTCCTCACATCTCTTCTTTTATTTTTATTTCATTTGCCTGGTTATTTACTATTCTACTTTCAACAGAGATTTATTGAGCATTAGAACAAAAGCAGATATATAAAAGAATAAGATTGCTTTTGGTTTGAGGGAATGATATTTACAGAAAGCCTTAAATTTAGGCAATTTTGTATAATTTTATCTCCTTTAATCCTTACAGTAGTCTTATGAGATGAATATTACTACCTGCATTTTATAGATGGGGAAACTGAGAATCAGAGAGGATCAGAGGTTATAAAATTATTCAGACAAATGATCTCACAGTTTGACCATCCTGGACTCTAATTTGAGCATCTTCTTCCTTTGTTCTTCCAATGCAGTCTGCCTTGCATTATTATTATTATTATTATTATTATTATTATTATTATTATTATTTTTCTTTCTTACTAGATTCTAGATCCCTTAAGGGCAGGAACTGTGGCTTACTTATTCTTCTGTCAACTACAACCTTTAGCATAGTCTCTTGATGACAGAATTCCATAAGTATTTTTTGGGTGGCTTGATAGATGAGTGAACCACAGTTGAGGGAATCATTTGTGTCCTCTGAAATCCAAATCAGAATTCACATCTCCAGATTCGAATGAGGTAGAAATGCCAAAATGCTATTTCTGAAGCTCAGAATATTATACACTGTATAGCCATTTACTTCCTCTGAGGCATTACCCCCATCATGGGAGCATGTGTGGAGCCCTCAGGACTCAGAGTCAGTAAAGATTTACCATTAAGTGAATGATGTTTCAAGTCAGGGCCACTCACTTGCAAGATCATATGTATAAAATTTGTAAAAGTAAAACATTTGAAACACGTTAAGATCATGGTCTCTTTCTTACATCTCAGGCTGAATTCATGAGTGTTCAGAATGGTTTGATATATATCCAGCTAAATTCAAGGGACCAGATGAAACGAGGTCCCCTACTCTTCTGCCATCTTGCCTCCCTCCAAGATCATGGTCTCTTTCCATTCCAACTTTCTTCCCACTATTCTTTCTCTTGCATGGGGTGGTGTTATAATGGCCATATGTGTTGCGAATCTACTACCTAAGAGGAAATTGAGCTGGGGATACGTGTAGTTTGGGTTTGGTGAGATGTATTTACATGCTTCATAGTCACTTTTAGAAGTACATAGAGAGTGTTTATTTAAAATGAGAGTTAGGCTAGGTGTCCTGCTATGGGAATGGCTTCCCGGAATGTTCCTTTTGCCCATTGTGCCAACTGGTGTTGTGCCATGAAGACGTGAGGAAGGAGTGGTCTTGCACTATGAGTGTGTTTCATAGTCCAGCACTGTAAGGGTATGAGTAGTGGAGGAAAGACAAAATTTGAAATGTACAGAGACAGAAACTAATAGGGAAAATTTGTCCAATCCTCGGTTCTTAGTAGAAAATTTGGTTCTCATTGAAGCCTAGTAAATGAAAGTTCTTTCCTCTCAGGAATATAGTCTGATAATGTAACATACACAGTTATAAAAACACTGTAATTTTTTTTGTCTTCTGTGGTGGGAATTGAAGAAAATACAAAATTGGTATAGGGCCTTGCAAGGGACCCATGGGAATGAGGGGCCCTGAAGCTGAAGCTTCGTCTGCTTCATGGTAAATCTGCCTCTGAAAATGCTTTTCGGAATTGCTGTTGTGTGAAGAGATAGATGGTCAAGAATGAAGACAAAAAGTTGTAGGGAAAGTATTAGGGCAGTGCATCAGGAAGTTACAAATGTCAGTTTTTTATACATCTTGTGACTTTTGTGATATTTTCCATTAAAAATATTATTATGTGGGACGCCTGGGTGGCACAGCGGTTAAGCGCCTGCCTTCGGCTCAGGGCATGATCCCGGCGTTCTGGGATCGAGCCCCACATCAGGCTCCTCTGCTGGGAGTCTGCTCTTCCTCTCCCACTCCCCCTGCTTGTGTTCCCTCTCTCGCTGGCTGTCTCTATCTCTGTCAAATAAATAAATAAAAAATCTTTTAAAAAAATATTATTATGTGTTGTGACTTTTTTCATTCTGAAGAAATACTCAGTAAGTATTCCCTTTATTAAAGAGCTCCTCGCTCTCTCTGACAAAAATGTAAAAGCCTCCAGGCCTGCAAAATCTGGATTTGCCCCTGCTGAGAGTAACTATCAAATGACTTTGGTTTGGTCATTTCCCTAAACACTTGTGAAATTCATCTCACAGTATTTCACATCCTTCTGGAGAAGTATTCACTTTCAGTTTTGTTTAGGCACAGGGGACATGGCATGTTTGTAATCTCTGTGCTTGCAAATTCCAAAGTGATAAGATTCCTCTTGCTTTCTAACTGTGCAGTAATTTCTTTGCATTCTATGTAATAACCTCTGCTTCAGGATCTGGGAGATTTTTTGCCAATGAAAAGTACACAAGACAAGACTTTTTGGCTTAGCATTAAAATATTGAAATTGTGTATTGTAGTGGGGTACTATTAGCTACAATTTATGCACAAAAAGGCCAAGGCCCAGGGAAAAAATTGCTTTACCCAAGTTCACGGCATAATGAATATCAGAGCTGCAATTACAATTTTCCAACTCCCCAACTGTACATGCAATTTGCAGGTTTACAATCCTATACAAAAAAACTGACAGAGAACACAGATGGGCTTCTAACCCCTGCTAATGAGAGCATCACTCTTCATTGCTGGGATAATTAAGCAAATATTTAGTGGTCAGAAACCCACCCAGACTTTAAATAAAATCAATCAAACTCCAGTCCCTTGGGAGATGTTGATTTTGGAATTTTTTTTTTCTTAACTCTGTGTAACTTTGTGTGTGTGTGTGTGTGTGTGTGTGAGAGAGAGAGAGTGTGTGTGTGTGTGTGCGTGTAGTTCTCATTTTTACGATTTAAAGCAGAAGAGCGTTAGTTCAGTTGCACTATGCCCACAAGAAAAGCCACATTCCCCAGAAAGACCATGCTTCTGACACTCAAAAGGCACCAGGTCAGGAGAGCATTTTCTCTTTGTTGATTGCTCTTTTTTTTCCTCAGAATTTTCCTTTTTCCTTATGGAATTAGACCCTTTAAGTAAATTGCAAACAGTTCCCCCTGTGTGAAGCAATGTCTAGCCTAACACACTACCTGACACAATCATTGACATTTCTTGTGTAAATAACAGCAGCTGGATTCAGCCCTTTCAAGAACGAGTTGAAAAAATAATGAACTGTTTTTTTTTTTTCCTAAGATGAAACACACTATATGTTCCAGAAATTAGAAGTGTCTGAGGTAAAAAGAAGAGCAAATTAATACACAATTATTGTTTATTTTTGTTATAACCCATCCATTCAACCTTCCACTCCAAATTCTCCTTACTCAGCTATACCTTTTTTTCCACAGAATTTATCACCTAGGAATAAACTATAGGATGTATTTATTTATTGAGACTATAGTTTATTATTTGTCTCTGCCTGCTAGAAGGTAAGATCTAAGGGGACAAGAATTTTTATCTGGGTGTATCCCAAGCACCTAAAGCAGCACCTGGCATACAATAGGAACTCAAGAAATAGTTGCTGAATGACTATGTGCTATGTTTCAGCACTTGGAGAGCAAAAAGTGAATATAATACTGCACTTTCCTCTGAGAAGCTTTATTTTTCCAAGGATTGAAATTCCAGAATTTTGGCATTAAACATTTATACCATTTTTCATATCTTTCCTATTTAGAACCTTGATTTTTTTGAGGTAGCAAAATGTCTAGTGAAAATGGCCCATTGTCTAGCCTTTCCTGCAGCTTTTCCTTCAATTCTGGTCAGCAGGACCGAAGTTGAATTCTATTAGGGATATCTAGGAAAGTTTTGCTTTCTTTTCTTTTTTTTTTTTTTTAAAGATTTTATTTATTTATTCGACAGAGATAGAGACAGCCAGCGAGAGAGGGAACACAAGCAGGGGGAGTGGGAGAGGAAGAAGCAGGCTCATAGCGGAGGAGCCTGATGTGGGGCTCGATCCCATAACGCCGGGACCACGCCCCGAGCCGAAGGCAGATGCCTAACCACTGTGCCACCCAGGCGCCCCTTGCTTTCTTGATATAGACATTTCATTTTCCTCTTTGTCACTTGTTTCTTCTGTGTGTCTGAAATGTGCCTGCAGGTAAAGCTGCCATATTGAGACCATGAGGATGAAAGCAAAGTGCTAAAGATGGCCATGTGAAAAAATAGAAATAGAGAGGATGGCCTACTCTTCCACTTGTTACAAGAGAAAGATAAAGCCCTATTTGGTTAAGCTTTTTTATGTGGATCTACGTTACATTGAGCCCCAGAACAATCCTACAAAATACACTCATGTCAACTTGTGACTTAACTAAATATCTTTAATATTTTTCATAATTCCAGTCTTTCAGAGAGTTAAGGCCATTGGGTAAATTCTGCATTTTGGTGTCTTCCTATCCTGGGCCCAGGGAGTTCCAGAAATAAAGGGGAAAGGAAGAAGCCAAGTGAGGGTGATTGCTGTATGACCTGCTATAAGGAAAACACTTAACAGATAGCTCTACGTTTGTTAAAAAGCTAGATGACAAAATGTCTTCTCTTTAGCAGCAGTCACTTGTTTGCAAAGGTGTTTTGTTTGTTTTCCTCTTGTCTTGTGGCACTAGATTATTGTAGATTTATTGCTGTCCATGTTCAGGGACTAAGTAGCGATACTGAGAATTCAGATTATAGGGCTGAATCATTTGGAGATCTCTTGTGCTGATATAAATGGTTGTTGCAACTCAGCAAAAGTATACGATACAGGTGTATGTTTGAGTGTGCAAGAGAATGTGAGACTGTCCTCTTTGTTTCCTGAAACTAGCCCATAACAGTTTTCTCTTTAACTTAGCCAGAATAATCATTCTCACTAGTTACTGCTATTTTGATATTTGCCCAACAGCAAGTGTTATTTATTTATTTATTTATTTTTGGTTGATTACTTGGAGGCACAACATAATAAAATATCCCCCTTATAACTTAGAAATTGCACCTCCCTGTGTTGTGGATTTTCAGATTTGGTGTTGTGATTTTGTTTGTTTGTTTTGGATATAAAGCTAATCCTATAGAGAGAAACTTAAACTTCTCTTCTGCAAAGAACATTTAGTAACATTAGTTGTGGATTTGCTAGTTTTTTTTTTTTTTTTTTAAGTTTTATTTATTTGACAGAAGAGAGAACGAGAGCGCCCAAGCAGGGGGAGCAGCAGGCAGAGGGAGAGGGAGAAGCAGGCTTCCCGCTGAGCGGGGTGCCCGGTAACAGGGCTCACAGGACCCTGGGATTCTGACCTGAGCTGAAGGCAGGAAGGCAAACGCTTAACAGACTGAGCCACTCAGGCATCCCACTGTTTTTTGTTTTGTTTTGTTTTAAAGATGCTATCTTAACATGGAAAACCTCTCTTTTTAAACCTTTTCAAAATTTAAGATGGCAGATTCCTATGCTTCATTCATCCAAAAGAAACCATTCAGTTATTTCCCTGTTTTTCTACCTCTGCAAGGGGGCTTTGGCACTATGCTCTTTTGAGGAAATTTGTGTTATGAGGGGAAAAATGAAAGGAAAGAGATAAGAAACAATGAAGCTGCTTCAGTTCTGATCAGTTTCATCTATTCTAGAAACTTCCACGTTCCCCCCAGAAAAAGAACTCCAATTGCAGCTTATTATGGCTTGTTCTTGTATTCTTCTTCCCCTTTTCTTATTAAAAAATTGATTCCCAATTTCAAATATATTTTTAATCTTATTATATTTTTTAATGAAAATGTAAAGACAAACAAAATTGATTTACTCCACAATAAAACTCAAAAATACTATCACTAACCAGAAAGATGTCTGAGGAGCAAGTATTACCTTAATTCTCTCTTGGAGGTCATCTCAGTATTTGGCGCTAAAGACAGAGCTTATTCCCACTCCCCACACCCCAGTATTCATTCTTCCACTTCTCTTTATCAATAGAATCCTGGAACCCAGAATAAAGATGGCATATGCAGCTAGGTAAGGTCATATGAGTAAATTGTGGCCAGAATTGGTGTGTACAACTTCTGGGAAGTAGAAGTGGTATGTCTTTCTCCTTTTCTTCTCTTTCATTCATGGCTTGTGAATGTGATGGCTGGACCACATAAAGGAATTTTTTTTCCCTATGTAATTTCTTGGGAGTCACACAGACAGAAGGAATTCTTCTCTCATACCGAAATAAATGGGGTTTCTGGTTAGAAATTCTCATGGTATAATTTTTTTCTACTTCATCTAAATCCAAAGCCAAATATTAGTGAGGCATATATGCCCAGCATCTCTCTCTGTAAAGCGTATGGATGTTTTTTTTCCTCTGCCCTCTGAGAGTCTATGTATTTGGGTGGGCGGGGGAGGGTGGTGTGTGGAGGGGGTACTTTATGCCAAAGCTTTTCAATCTGACCTGTTCTTATAGGAGAGCTGGAATACAGCCCAGGGCAAAATGAGTCATAGGCCTGGCCTTTTTTTTTTTTTAAGATTTTATTTATTTATTTTAGAGAGAGAGAGCACATGAGTGGTGGGGAGGGGCAGAGGGAGAAGGAGAGAAAGAATCCTAAGCAGACTCCGTGCTGAGTGTGGAGCCTGATGTGGGACTTGATCTCATGACCCTGAGATCATGACCTGAGCAGAAATCGAGAGCTGGATGCTTAACTGCCTGCGCTACCCAGGCACCCCTGAGTTATAAGCCTTTTGAAGATTTTTGGATAGTGCTAAGACAAGTTCTTTCTTTACTGCTTGCTTACCTTTCTAGATTCACACTTTTTCATCTCTGGCCTCCAGTCCACCCTTATATTTTCCTGCTAGCCAAGCCATGCATTCAAATGACATTTTAAATATTTTATTCAGAATTTCAGCTCTGCCTGGAGGGATGAGACTGCTATGTTGCTGGAAATAGATTCTAAATTCTGTTTGTTTCATCTTAAAAAAATAATGCTTACTTGATTACTTTATATTCATCTACATTACTTCTTTTATTATCCCCTCATTCCTTATGTTAGACACAGAGATATGGGTTTCCCTTCATTTCCTGCTTTCCTTTCTTTTATTCCTTTAATCTTTTATTTTGTTTTCTTTCCTCCTCTCCCATTCTTTCCTCCTTCTTCTCTTCCCTCTCCCTCTCCCTCTCCTTCTCCTTCTCTTTTTTCTTTCTCAGTCTTTCTCCTTTTTTAAAGGAATCCATGGCGTCAGAGCCCAAAGTAGCAATGGATTTTAAGGAAGAAGTAAAAGAATCACTATTTACTTCCACATTTATTGATTGCCTACTGTGTGTCAGATACTATGCTCGGAACTGATGCTGTGTGGATGAGTAAGGTCCTGCCCTTAAATAGCCAGTTATGTGGGATGATGGTGCAGTCTGGACTGCTGTTGTGGGAGAAGTATACTGTGCTAAGTGAACACAGAGTATGTGAAAGGTTTTCTATAGGAGGCAATCATTAAGGGTAATCTGTATATAGGAGTTCGTCTCTGAGAGACCCCCCCCCCCACAGAGCTAATACTATAGGCCAGGAGTGAGTGACCAAAGTACTCCAGTCCCTGGAATTGGGAAACAAACACTATGTTATTATCACTTATGTTATATATGTATGAGACTTTTTTTTTTTTTTTTAGCCTCGAAATTATCACAAAACATTTTTCCTGTAGCATCGAAGTTAAGCAATCACATCCAGGAAGAACAGGAGGAATATTCTGCTTTTGAATGGCAGGATAAAATGATCAGGGAACTCCAAATTCAAGAAACAGACCCCCAGTGAGTCAGAACACAGACATCAATCTCAAAGGGTAAAAGAACTGCCCATGGATTCTTTACAGTCACAGCTTGGTGACCTCAAGTAATCCTTTGCAAAAGAGTTGGCATAGACCATTACAAAAAGTATTATGTTGCACTCCAGTACTGAACATATCCTGATTGAGATCTGTGAAATAATGACTTCGAGATAGGATTGTTTCTACAGGCTCAGTTTGCAGTTACCATAATGTAAAGTGGAAATAATCACTTTGTTAAAATCCAATCTGTTTGGATCATGCTTTACACTAGTATCCCAAGACATGTAAATTTTTGTTAGTACAAAAGTACAGAATGAGAAAACAGACAATTCAAAGAACTGCAGGCCGATGGATGTTTCTCGGTCCATGTACTGCCTCTTTTCTTGGGTATACTGGTTGGCTTGCCCAGGGCTCCACAGATGACATACTGCATGTGCTCTTGGTTGTAGATCACAGCTGAACAAACTGCTCCGGAGTGTGAAAGGTCAGCACAGTGTAAACAGAAATCAGCAGTGACCTATGGAGTCGTCTCAAGACATAATAAATACCGTCTTCACGGTCTGTCCCACCTTCTGCTGATTCAGGTATTCTCTAGCGCCATGTGGCTTGTCTCTGGAGCAGTATTTCAAATCCAGCAGACCATTGTATTTGGAGCAGAATTGCTAACTATGCTTTTAATTTTGGCAAAATAACTTTCAGCTCCTTCTGAAAATGTAATCATATGGGGAGCTTCATTGAGAAAGGATAAAATACTTTTTAAAACACTCCATTAGCTTTGGCTACCATTAGTTTTACTATTCTGTAAGAATTTCTCCTAGGTTTAGCTGATAAAAACAGAATTATTTTTTCAATCCAGATAGAATTTTGTGGTAGAGTCATTAACTTTTCCTCTCCTTGAAATCTCCCTATGACCGTTTGTTTTTCTGTACTCCTTTATTGAGGGGCATCTAGGCCAGTATTACCTCCTGCTAGAGTAGGTTGGACCCGCATTCATCCTGTTCCCTTCCCTGGGACAGCCACAAATCAATCAGGAGAGCCTGCACTAGTCCTTGCCCACGTTAGGTGAAGAGACTATCTCCGATTGTGCTTTGCCTTCAGCTAGCTCATGCTCACCTGGGTAGGTAAGAGACAGAGTTGCTCACCTGAACCTGAGGTGCCTGGATCTAGTGAAAGTAGACCATATACTATGTTCCCTGTGCACTCCAGGGCAAAGTTCAGGAAGCTGTGTGAATATATATGTGAGAAAGCGTTCCAATTCCCATCAAGTGCAAGATTCACATAGATTTGCTTGCCTAATGAGATAGCCTTGCAGAAGACCTAAAGCCCCTCACAGAATAATACTATCTGACACTGTGCTTCTAGATCTAAGTGTAGAGGGGTGATAGGAAGGAAAGCTTCCCTCCACTCCAAGCCAAACCAAACAGAAAGCCCAATCCATAACCTACAATAACTTAACCCAGATGGTCATATTTTCTTTAGACTGCTAACCATTTCCAGTGAATTCATTAGTTTCAGTGTTTCTTCTTTTCTATTCTTGTAGTTAACATTTTGGCTTGCCAAATTCTAGCCATCCAAGAACAGGAGAGATCAGATGCTTCAGATTAAACAGTTCAAAGTCAGTGACATTTAGTTAAAGTAAACAAATGGAATAAAATGGACTGCAGACTCACAAGTCCAAAAGTTAAAACTCGTTGACTGAAACTTAGTGCTATTAGATGGTTGATTTTACTCAGAATTGAAGAGTTCATGAACAGTAAAGCCAGTAACAGTGGCACCAAAGAGAAAATGGGGCTGTTATGTTGAAGGAATGGTACAGACTTACCTGTTGTGTGGCATCATTTTAAATCCCAGAAAAATTTCCACGTGAAACAAAACAACTAAAACAATGAGAAACTAAAACAGTGGGTGAGAATATGTTGGTCATTAACATCTTCAACTTGGGTGGTTGTAATGATTCAGGGTAGGAAATCAGATGAGAAGGAACAAAATTAAAAGTTAAAGAGAACAAGAACCTAAAAAAATCTGGCTTAGAGAATTATGTGCATACATTTATATTTTAGCAATTCTTTATCCTGTAATAGATGCATTTGAAAATGAAAAACAAGGGCTCATGACTGGCTAAAAATAACTTCAAGACCTATCAGCAGTCATTTTTACCCAACACCCTTTTGCTTTCCAAACTCATCACTTTGGTTGGCAGATAAAGATGTTCTTAGCCTACTTTGAATACTGTTTTTCTTTGGCCTTCATGTCCACCCTGTATATTTGAAATTGTCCATGGTCATCTCCCTTTACTTCTTCACAGCACTGCTTAAATCTAGCACCTGCCTGATTTCCCCCCCCAGTTTAAAAGGTTCAACTTACTCTTCAATACAAAAGGAAACATGCCTCTTCCTGGACATCTAGGTACCATTCTGTACATGTCCACATGGTCTTTGTTGGTGTATGTACTTTGCAAGAACAAGAGTCACGTGTTACGTAAGCTTGTATGATTCCTCCTCCTTTGCCACCACCCATATGGCTCTTCCGTAAATGTTGAATCGATGTGAATTGCTTTCCAGTGCATTTATTGGCACATGTACTTTAGTAGGTCAAGATCCATCTCTTTTTGCAGCGCTTAGTGGTTTTCTTTTTGAATGCATTCCTGACCAGGCCAGAATTGTTGGATGTCTCTGAAAGTTGTTCACAGCTTGCTAAACAAGGAAGCAGCATGATTGTATTACTGTATTGTAGACATGTTCCAGGTTTAAACATCAAGGAAATTCTACTTATGTTTTACAGTTGGTTGTTCTTCTGTTTTGTTCTCATTTCTCCTCCCTCTCTCCCTTCTTTCCCCTCCTTCTTTCCCTCCTTCTTCCTCTCTCCTTTCTCCCTCCCCTCGCTTTCTTTTAGTTCTTTTTAACAAAGCTCTCTTGTGAAACTCAAACATTTATAGCAGGATCAACAGCAGTGAAGGGCTGTCTTTTTCAGCCCGGCAGAACTGGACAAATGCAACTCCAGAAGCCTGGCCTCATACCTCAATTGAGGAAGGTGTCAACAAGTATGAGCTGCATCAAGGCTGGCCGAGCTCTTTGCTTGGGGATGGCATTGGCTCCAACAGCGGGAACACTGAGTTTCTAGCTTCAGGCTTTCAGTTCTCTCTATAGCTTAATGGCTCACAGCCCTTTTATGAGACAGCTGGATAACAATGTGCTTTTATGACAGCCTGACTCTTTTTTCCCCTTTTAAATCTCAAACTGTACTGTATAAGACATTCTGTCTCCTATCGTTCCATCAACAGGGCCTGAATAGCCAAGGCAGGTGCTCCTGAAGCACTTGTTTATTTCCTTGGATTTTTTTTTTTTCCCACAATAAACGAATAAGGGAAAAGGAAGGTCCTGGATGTGAAAGATGGCTGGTAAAGGCCTCTGTGTGAGGTCCTTGGTGAGATAATCTCATTCTAAAGATCGGGGTGACTGGAATTTCCTTTCCTTCCATCCCCCGCAGACATCCCCCTCCCCAGCAACCTTCTAATACAAATCCTTAAGCATTAAGTCAGGCGGAAAATGAGTCTACTCTACATTTATCTTCCTGAATGGCAGTCAACTCCCGCTTAATCTTTCAACATATATTTGTTCAATGGATCAACAGATTGTGTAAGCAGCATGACGGTTGGGTTTAGAAATGTGTCTGCTCATGTTTGGTTTGTGCTGAACCATTGACCATTTTGTTTGTGAATCCATCATAAATTATATCTCTGAGTTACCCAGCGCTAGGGATGGGGACAGAGGACAGTGCTCATACAGGCGGAAAGACTTTTAGTCACTGTCATTTTCCAGTATTGAGAATGCTGACTTGTTTTATTTTGGAAAGCTTTTTAATATTTTCAAAATAGAAAACCTCAATGTTAATTCCTTCCTGTTTTCCCAAAGGTGTCTCTTACAAATTCTTCTGTCCTTTCCCCATTAAAACAAAGTAGGCTTTGAAGGCACAGAGTAATTAATAAAATAGTGTAACATATTACTAAGAAGGCTAAGAATTAAAAAAACCTGTGACTCTTTGGACATACTAGTTCAAATCACTGCTCCTTAAAAATGAGAAGAGTTTATGTGTTAAAAGATTGAGGCATCGATCAGTCAATTCATCACACAACTGATTTGACCTTTTTTTTTTTTTAAACAAATTGTCAGTTTCATTCAATTTTCAAGTTATAATTCAACCAATCAACCAGTATTTACTGTGTTCCTACTACATTAAACTCAGTGGAAAAAATATAAAAAGGCGAAAATTTCCTGACCTCAATGATTTAAATCAAGTTGGAGGAATAATACATATGTTTGTTAAAAGGTAGTTTGAGGATTCCTAAATAAAAATGGGGGGATGAGAAAGTTTGTGTTGTAGTATTGTAGTTTCTTTACAAGAAGGAATAGTTTGCAGGAAAGTTTTATTTATTTGAAAACTGTTCAACAGTATTTACTGAACACAGTATTTTAGGGACACTGAACATATAATGCAAAGTAAGATTTACTTGCTGTCCTCATGAGGCTTAAGATTGTAATAGGAAGAGTGGAAGTAGAGGTACGGATGAGGAAGGAAAATTGATGTCAGCCATCATGCCCATGTCATGCACCTCCTGTCCAAGTCAGGCCTCAGTTGGGGAACTACAAGAAGACCTGCTGGCTCTCATAAGTAGATTTTGCATGTCAAAGTGGAGACTTGTTAGATAAAAGGACATTTCCATATATTTTAAGTGTGATATTCTTTCATTTCAAAATGGAAGCATAATCATACTTTGTAATAATCAGGGAAGGATTTTACTTATATGAGTAATTAATATATTATTTTTGTAAAACCTACTGTTGATGTTATATTTTAGCCATTCTGTCCCCCCTGTGCTTCCCTTGCCTTACGGACTTCCTGTAACAATTCTTTCAGCTTGGGAAAGTGTTGTTATCCTCCTTAGAAAGGGAAGGAAGCCGCAAGTTCTGGTGGACAAGTACACAAGGTCATGGAGCCTAGTTAGAGGGAGATTTGATACCAGTGTCTGGGTCTCTTGATTCCTAGCTCTGCGCTTTTTCCTCTTTTGCATTTAGCATCCTTTGATTAAGTTTCACAATAAAGGGTAAGAACCTCGATTTGAAAACTCATGTATTGGTTCTCTTTTTCTACTGGGAAACATTAACCAGTGTTTTTCTTTAGCTCAAAATCTGTTTTAATATATATAGGTGAATTCATCTGCAGGTGCCAAGACAAGTTCTTCACCAATGGAGATGACTGTTATGGTGATTTAGTACTGACAGTCTCCAGATACGTAACAGTAATAAAATCAGATACATAACATCCAATAAACAAAATACCAACAAAAGTCCTTTAGGAGCCACTGGATTGAGAGACATTCAGGCTTTGGAGTGTTTTCCCAGATTTGATGGCATTGAAAATCACCGAGAAGCTGCAGTCCTAGACTCAAAATTGGTAGTGATGCTTTCCTTGATTGCAGAAAGAGAAACTCACTGAAGCCAGTCCAAGAAAGGAGAATGGGTTGTTACGAGGTTTCATGGGGTCTGTCAGGAAATAGAGCTAGTAGAGGGGCCTTACAAGCCCTGTTGGTGGGGGGCATGGAAACTATGACCTTTCCTTGACTAATGTAGAGTTAGGCAAACTTTGGATTAGGTAACTACCCTGGGTCCAATCACCCGAGGGACCCAGGGTGTTGTATACCACTGTGTCTCTTCAGAAGAGGGTATGGGCAGTGCTAGCAAGGGTCTGTGTCTTTCATGAAGAGTATTCTATTTATTCTGTTTACCTTACCCCACAGCTAATGGTCTCAGTAGACTCTAAATGTTTCCCCCAATTTGATTAAGGTTGATCTGGTTATTTATAATTGTTGAGGAGCATAACAACATTTTGTTTGCACTGCAGTTTATTATGCAATATTTGATTTCCTCTAAAAACAGAGGGAAATTGTAATATTCAAAATGACTATATCTGTCAATGGCAGGGACAGAAATTAGAATTCTGTATATTCTGGCCATATGGGCTATGGTTATGCTGATGTTTCCTAATAGAAGAGAAGAAAAAAAATCATTAATTATTTATGTATATCATAAATGTGGACTCTTTGCTAATAAGGACCAGAGAAAATACATGAGCTAAGTTTTATCCTTCTTCACAGACATGTTCCTCAAACAATGCTGCTTTGATTTGGCCTTCTCTATCTCCTCTCACCCTCTGTGTACATTTCTGGGCAGGAGTTTCCATTATATAGTATGAAAACTCTGGGAATCCTTAAAATATTTCCAGGTGGGTGTTGCGGGGAACTGAACCGTGTTTCCCCCAAATCCATATGTGGAATAACTAACTCTCAATGTAACTGTATTTGGAAACAGGACCTTTACGGAGGTAATAAAGGTTATGTGATATCATAAGGGTAGGACCCTAACCTGTTAGGACTAATGTCCTTATTAAAGATTTATTTATTTATTTATTTTGAGAGAGAGAGAGCGCCATGGTGGTGGTGGGGGTGCAGAGGGAGAGAAGCAGACTCCATGCTGCACATGGAGCCTGATGTGGGGCTCAGTCTCATGACCCTGAGATCATGACCTGAGCCAAAATCAAGAGTCAGATACTTAACTGACTGAGCCACACAGGTGCCCCAGGACTGATGTCCTTATAAGAAGAGAAGAGTTACCAGGGAACTCTTCTCTGTGTGCGCACAGAGGAAAGGCCATGTCAGGATACAGTGAGAAAGCGGCCATCTACAAGCCACGAAGAGAGGTTTCAATAGAAACCAACCCTGCCAGGGGCACCTGGGTGGCGCAGTTGTTAAGCTTCTGCCTTTGGCTCAGGGCGTGATCCTGACGTTCTGGGATCGAGCCCCACATCAGGCTCCTTCTCTGGGAGCCTGCTTCCTCCTTTCCCACTCCCCCTGCTTGTGTTCCCTCTCTCACTGGCTGTCTCTCTCTCTCTGTCAAATAAATAAATAAAATCTTTAAAAAAAAAAAAAAAAAAAGAAACCAACCCTGCCAGCACCTTGCTCTTGCAATTCCAGCCTAAAGAACTGTGAGGAAATAAGTTTTTGTTGTTTAGGCCACCCAATCTGTGTTATTCTGTTATGGCAATCTGAGGAGTCTAATGCCGATATTTTTATATATGAGGAAGCTGAAATGCAGAGAGATGAAGTAATATAAAGTATTAAGTGAAGAATATTTGAATTTGAAAACAGAATTTTGAATTCTGAGTTTTGAATTTGAAAATAGGATTTGAAAATAACCCTTCTGAATCCGTGATGATGGTCTTTCTCCTACCTGTTCTGCCCACTTAATTCCCCTGAAGATTTAAGAGTTGAAAACTCCTACTGGTGTCAAATTTACAAATAGGTCAGAAAATTTGGAAGTGATGAGATGCTGGGTGAAGCTAGAGGCAGACCCTGACCATCCCCTGGCTGTGATGAGAGAGCTAAGGTAACACCCTGGAGACAGTGCTCCAAGCAGACTCGGTGCTTCCAAGGTAAGTAGAGAAATGGGGCCATTGTAAGTATCAGCTGGAAATGGAATTGGGGAAGATGAGAGGAAGCTAGCAAATCCACAGGCTATCTCCTCTTTGTATTCAGGCTGGGCATAACCAGACCATTTGGAGCAGTCCAAGAAAGTAGATCTCATATGGAGGGGGCTAATATTTGAGTAGAATTGGCTTCGACATTCACTGTTAAGGAGATTTTGAAATGCTGCCAGTTAATTTCACAACAGTCTGCCTTAAAAAAAAATCACATGGGTTTACTTAGCCTTCATTTGTATTTGCTAAGCAAAGCTTATCAGCACATTTCCTCTTAATTTTTTATCTTCCTTGTACAATGTTCAATGTTGAATTTCATCAGTATTTTCTTTTTATCCTTGAATGATGGAAACCTGATTTTTTTCCCCTTTCCTCTTTAGAGAGAAGAGGAACATTTAGAATTTGCCCTGGAGATACAATGTCTTCCAAATATTAGCTCAGGGAATAGAAAGGCTCTGAGTTGCCATGTGCTGTTGTTTGCTGGAATAAATAATCATATAAAGGCCTTGCTCTTTTCACTCCTTTCTCTTTCAGCAGAGTTCAAACCAGGGTTATTTGCAGGTATCCTCTTGAATCTAGTTGAAAGACTCTGAATATCTTGGCTTTTCAATCTTGCTTTTGCTTTTTCTTTTCCATCACTACATTCCTTTTTATTTCTTCCTAGGTTCTTGACCTATTTCTTTATTTATTTCAAATAATAGGAGCTCTTCAGTGTGTGAGTGTGTGTGTGTGTGTGTGGTCAACCAAGAAGAGGCTATAAAGCAACTAGAGCATTTATTTGGGGTCTTAGGGATTCAATGCAGAAGACATAGTGTGGACTGAAGTTAGAAATTGAATTTTTTTCCCAGATTAAAGTAGGAAGTGCGGATTTATAAAGGCAGAAACTACAGGGTTACATAGCGTGTTTTGAAGGAATTATGATTGGTGCCGACAAAGTTAAACTGACAGTCTAATACAGGATTGGCTATTTAGCTTACGGGTGTTACATGATCCCTATTCCAGCCCAAAGTAGAATGATATCTTCCACAAGATGGCCTAGGTGCGATGGACAAAAGTCAAAAGTCTATGATACTCCAAAAATTGAAGCAGGGAATGTGCATAGGTCTTTCTTCCTCAATATCCTCCAGACCCTGTTTTGTGTGACTCTCTTAGCATTTCTAATTTCACTTTGGAGTGAAAATGTGTTTATGTGTATGTATGTAGATACCTATATCTGTGCCATGTGTATGTGTGTGGGGAGTGGGTATGTGGTGTTTCTTTCCTTTAAAAGTGACACTGATTGTACCATTGTTAAATTCCTAAGGCTCTGCCATCTGTAATTATAATTGCTAAATATCGATAGACTAAAAGTCAAATAAATGAATGAACTACTAGATGCATATCGGATACAAATAAAGATCTTAAATATCCATTCCCCACATCCATTGCTGTTTAGAAAGCAAAATGTATAAAATGCATTGAGATACCTTAAGGAGTAAGGGTTATGACACACTGGGCTGTTTTCTCCAGTGTTCACTTATGCACTTACTTTTAAAAACAGGTATTTTTTTTTTTTCTGTTTTGAAAGAGTAAACACCTTACAAGCTGGAAGTCATCAAAATTCTGCCTTTCCCTATTCATCATACTTTACATTTGCCAAGCACAGATTAAGGCAGATTATTAACCTACTCAATTACAATGGAACTCCTATGGAAATGTCTATTACTACCACATTAATATCTCATTAGTTCATCATGTTAATGTTATTACAATGGTTACCAAAGGAATTGGTACTGATTGGTACCTAATTTTGAAGGGTTGTTGCCCCGAGCATGATTCAAGAGGGAGGCTCAAGAGTAGAGGTGGAAATCTGCTTTCTGTCTTCTTCCCTAAAAAAAGAATAGAAAAGGAAAAAGAACAAATGAATATTCCTGGCAAATCATGCTGCAGAGGCTGCATGAGACTTAAGATATAAATCTATTTTGACAGGTGTAGTCATTATTCTTATCATCTAGGATAGCATTATTCTTTTGTTTTAATGGCAGAGATAGCAGGAAGACAAAATTTGCCTTCATGTGAATGCATCAAAATGTAATAACAATTAGCTAATAAAATTAAATTATTGCTAATGGTGATAATAGCATGTCTGTGTCTTTACAATGAACTTGTAGCTCTCCTTATTTACATCTTTCCCCAGAGGAGTTCAAGTAGATTTACAGAAGTTAAACCACTCCGACCTCTCCATTTATTTGCATATATTAAAAGAAATAAATCATAGAAGCCGATTGTACCATTTTATAAGGAAAATTATGTTTCTGCAGTTTCACGTCTTTGATTTAGTTGGTAATTCTCCATATTTGGAAGGTTTGTGCAGCCATAAGGTCAGTGGCACCAAGACTGGAGTCTAGAGTCCATGACTTTGGGGCAGTATTAATCACTGTATGCCTACGCTCTCTGGTCCTGGTGGGGAGCAGATGGCAGTGGGGTGTCCTACACAGCAAACCAGAGCTGGCCTTTAAGACAGATGTAAAGAAGAAAAAGTCTGTTGCTGATGCTGTCTTATTTTCTATACTTTCCCCACCTGTCTCTCTACTTTTCACTTAGACTCCAGAGCTCTCATGGTCTTTTCAGTGAAATTTTGGGGTGGTTTGTCATAGCAGTTAACCTTTTGCTTTGTTTCTATTTTCTTAGTAGAAACAACAACAATAACAACGACAAGTTGTTGCAGGTTTGCAGAGAAAGGAGAAATTATGAGATGGACCTCCTGAAGAGTGGGAGAGTGAATTGTATCGGAAAACGTTGAATAAGGCTGAGCTAGCAGTGTTGAGGCCCCACTACAGGTTTGCACACACATTGAATGGTGAGCCATTAATGTTGTTGTGGGGCTTTCTCCTGCCATGGTCAGCTGTTTGGATGTGGGCACACAGTCAGGTTGGGATCTTGCTGGGTGATAAGACAGAGGAGAGAGAGAGATACAAGGACATAGCAGGCATACACACAGGGTGAGGTGGCAAATAAGAGTGTGTAACAGACAGTGAAATGTAAGGGCACTCAATGGGAGGTCCCAATATGGTTGAAGAATTATTGCATCAGGATTGTTGGAGGGATGAGCAAGAACAATAGGAGATGGTGATCTAAATGAGAGTCTTGAAATTGAGATTTTAGAGGCAGTATGGTTGGTAATGACAAGGTCTAGGACGTTAATATGGGAGGCAGTGAAAGGTAAATTACTGCCACAAGGGCAGGTTAATGTGGTAATCTAATCAGATAACACATGTTTCCATGTCACTGGGGAATTTTAGAGATTGGGGGAAAACAGTTGTTTGGAAATCGAGATAAGGAACATGGAGGGGGGAGGAACCTGGCCTATCTTTAAGCCTTGTTAAATATTGGGTATGAGAATAAAAACAGCCACTGCTTGAAAAGGCTACTCTTTAAGTGGTTCCTGAAAACTCCAGCTGCAGCAAGAAGGTGCAGAAGGAGGTTACCAGCATGGGGAACTTTGGGTTCCAGAGGGCACAGTTGCAATGTGTTAAGGAGTCATGGAGGGATCGGAGATTGAGTCAGACTAGAGGAGGTACAATGCCCATGGGGATTGAATCTGAGTGGTAAGAGATGAATCTGAGGAGTAGAGAGAGTGAGAAAAAATATTGTAAGCTCCTGATATTTTAGAGTTTATAGGCATAGCACAATCAAGCATAAATTAATCAATGCAGTCCTTAAAGGAAGGGGCACAGTTTTCTGTTTCCCTTTCTCCTTTGTGCTGCTTAGAATATGGATTAAGAAGGTTGACGCTTTTAATTAGTAGGACCGTGAGGTACATTCTAAAGATTGCTGCGCTGTAAGAGAAAAGAAACCCAAGTCCTTGAAGACTATGAAGCTGCCATACCTCTCCATGGGCTAGCGACCTCTGGACTTCTTTTTTGGGATAAACAGACTTCTATGAAATTTAACACAGGAAAGAAAATGGTAACAATCCTTCCTTAATTAGAAGGGGGAATGAACCATGAGAGACTGTGGACTCTGGGGAACAAACTGAGGGCTTCAGAGGGGAGGGGGATGGGGGATTGGGATAGGCCGGTGATGGGTATTAAGGAGGGCATATATTGCATGGAGCACTGGGTGTTATACGCAAATAATGAATCATGGAACATTGCATCAAAAACTGGGGATGTACTGTATGGTGACTAATATAACAAAATAAAAATTATATATATATATATATATATATATATATATATACACACACACACACACACACACAGACACACACACACACACAGACACACACACAAAAGAATTGTGGTCAAACAGGAAGAAAGAGGCAATATGGGCAAAAAAGATTGTAAAGACAGTGAAGCACCCCCTTGCTAGAAACGCATGTTTTTCTTTAAATTTTATTTCAATAAATTTAAGAAAAACTTGTAAATGAGATTGTTGAGTAATCCTGGCAACCATGAGGTATGCTGGAAAATCAGATATGGGAGAATGCCATTTTGCCATTCCAGTTTTCAAAAAGAGGAAGAGAGACTCTGCAAACTATTGAATTATGAGCTTTATTTTATTTCCTGGAGTTCCAAGAAGAGGAAGTGGTTGGGTCATCATTACAGTAACCTCATTTCCTTCTTTGACAGATATATTGGACTATGGTGCCAGGGGAAATGTGGCAGAGTGTACTTTTGAACTAAAGCAAGGCATTTGAAGGGGCTTTCAAAATGTCTTCATAGATCAATTAGAGGAATATTGGTTGCATAAAAGATCGAAAGAGTGTAGGAAGGGTAGTTCCTATGGGACAACCTGCAAGTTATTTCTGTTTTGCTCCCTGCCTTGGTGCCAGCTTCATCATAAGGGTTGGCTCCCCCTTGTGGCTAAAAGATGGCTTCATTAATATTTGTCAGGAATAGGGAGAGGGTTCCTTTATGATCATTCCTCTGAGGAGTCAGGAAGCTTCTTTCCTGGATTGGGACAACAAACCTTTCTCATGTTTCATTGACTCCAGTTGGATTAGGAGTCCATCCCTGAACCAATTACTCTGCCCAGGGAAAAGGATACTCTGCTTGGCTTAGGGCTGACTGGCTAGGGATGAAGTTGGCTTCCTCCAAGCACACTGGCTTCATGGCACAGGAAGGGTATGATTTTATATATATATGTATATATTTATAATCTATATCTATACATCTATATCTATTTCTATATATCTATATATACAGAGAGAGAGCGCTGAGTAGTCAACAAAAAAATGAAGTAGTGGATTTTTTTGTAGGCAAACATAATATTCACTATTCCTGAAAGATTTTGAGGGTAAGATTCCTGAATTCAGAAAGTAGAAGTTTAAATGTTGATGACACAGGCATTCTGATAGATTTGTCAGGATTGCCGTAGCCACAAAATACACTCCAATTAATCAAACGAGTGAACCCAAGGAGCAGAATTGTTTATCATTATCCATCTTACAGCAGATACATGTTGGCCCAAAACCATGATTTTGTTTTAATTATAATGAAGGTTAACACTTCTACCTGATTATAATTGACCAATATGTTTACATTCTTTAGAGTATTAGAAGAGGATTACATTCTCTGAATGGCTAAGAAGGACAGGTTTTTTTGATTTTGTTTTTTTTTTTTTAAATCACAGGATGGCATGTATCTGAAAATTTCAACAAATCGCTCAGGTATAAATCAAAATGCAAGTGGCAATAGTCTTTTTTTAATGCTGCTTAAAATAGTGATTTGGAATACTTAAACTTTAGTGTAATTTTTAAGGTATTGAGAAAAAAAGAAAAAGAAAAAATCTCTCAGAGGATCCTTACATGTCTTAGATCATTTTATTGAGATCATAGAGACATATCTTATTAAAAATGCTTAGAATTGCCCAGTACTTTCTGTTATTTTTAACCAGTTTCTTTGTTATGTGAGACAAAGCATATTAACGGTCCCTGGCAAAAAGTCCGTCTTGAAACTAGCTTATTCCTTATGTTTTATATATAACTGCAAAATCAGTGTGTGCGATGTATTGAAAAAGAGACCACAGAATTTGGGTAGATATTTTGTGAAATAATAGATCTGTAGTTTTGGGAAGTTGAGAGAAGCCCCTTTTATAGATAAGTAATCCTTTAGGGTGCGTTCTAAAAGATATAAATCTGAGGACATAAAAAAAAATAATTTTGTAAGATGAGATCCTACCCCCATTCAAAATATGATTTAATGATTTCCCTTAGCAGAAGATTGTCCCTGGAGGCATCTTCACCCAAAATAGTTAAATATTCTGTAACACCTTGTTATTCAAACTGTGGTCCATGGACCAGCAAGATCATTATCACGGGGAGCTTATTAGACCTACACAATCTCACCTCCATCCTAGACCTGCTGAATCTGAATCTGCCTTTTAACAAGATCCCCGGGGGATTCATGTGTTCATTAAAGTTTGATCATGGATTACTGAATCTCAGGGAGATTTCCACAGACCACAGAATACTGGGGGGCAGGGGCTCATTGGCCAAAGAATTCATATATCTTACAGGTCCTCTTGTAAATCCTCTTCAGATGTATCACAGAATTTTCATTTTCACTCACAGTGATGGCTACATATAATGTTTCCTGCTAAAATCTGTATTATTATTTTAAATGAGCTGTCTCTAGAAGAAAGGCTTTGAAGTCTGGATCTGCCACTTCCCAGCCATCTGACTTTAAGCAAATTACTTCAACAGTTCAAGCCTAGTTCTCTCGTCTCTAGAAACTCTAGATTCTAGAATAAATCTTCAGGGTATCATCTCTAGATGATATTGATCTTATACTGTTGTGAGGATGAATTGAGATAAGGTGGGTAAAACATTGTAGCCCCAGGCCTGGTACATGTAAGGGACTCAGTGAGTATTAGTTCCCTTCTTCCTTGCTTGACCATGCACTCCATCGAAACCTTAGAGTTATCTACTGTAAACGATGTAAAGACTACTGGAAGTCTTCCCCTGTGTAGCAAAACTGTAATGTGGTTCCTATAAAACATTAGATTTTTAACAGCTCTACTTGCCGAGTAAGTGAGTTGCAAAATGATATTTAAATAATTAAATAGAATTGAACAGTTTAGTGTGGTCCATCTGGATGCCAAATTGCGCTTGCCAAAATGATAATTTGGGTTTTAACATAATTGATACTTTACTCTTCTTCCTGAATCTGATTTATCAACAAGCTTTGCTGTTTCTCTGCTACTTAGCTTTTACTTAGTGACTGCTTCTGGGGTCTGCTAAAAAGTCTTCATCTTGCTAAATTTCCTTGGCTTCCCTGCAATCCTTGTCTAATGAGGAGTCAGAGTGGTCCATTCCCTCGTGCTCAAAAGTGTGGCTGGATGGGTTCTGATGAATTGTTGAGTGGTTGGCTGAGAAGCTGCTCCTGAAAGACAGCCTGGCCTAAGAGCTGTAAACTCCTTGGACCACCAGTTCTTTCCAGTTAAACTCTTAGTCTGTTGTAAACTCCCTGACCACAACATCCCAGGATAAGTGAATTGTGAAATGATTGCTAGACTGCATGGCAGTAGTCAAGGCACAGAGAGACCTAAGGTCAATGCACAGGCAAATCCATGTGACAGATGATGCAGCAGCCGCTCATGGACTCTCTTTATATGGACTGCTGGTCTCCACAGTTCCTTCCTACCCAGAGCACTTCACGATGTAGGTTCTCAGTATGCTATTATTTTATTTAAAAAATTTTAAAAATTAAAACAAATATAGTAAAGTATAAAAGAGAACATAACAAATACCCATTTTCCTATCATCCAGAATTAGCTGTTAACATCCCATTTGGCCATCATTTCCTGTCCCATTTCCCTTTCCAACACCTCCAAAGGCAAACACCATCAATAGTTTAATATGGGGCATTATCCACCTCTATAAAAACTCTTCCTCTCCATATCTCTAACCAATATGGAATATTATTTTGTGAGTGCTTTCTAAAATGTACATAAATGGCATCAAATTATATCAGTCTTTCTGAGCATTGCTCCTCTCCCTTCAGCGTTATGCTTTTGAGATCCAGCCATGCTGAGAGGCCCAGTGCATTCCTCAGTTTCATTTAACAGTAGTAGAGCTTTCAGTCTTGGAAATAGTCTACATTTTACTAATCTCTTTTCAGGATTTGTACGTTGTGGCTAATATCTAGCAGCCGTCCGTAGATCTGTGAATGTACTGGCATTTCTGTTCCAACCCTAATGGTTTGCTTGTTTAACTAATGGCTGCTGTCTTCATTAGAGATTAGCACATTAATTGAAACAGTACTTATCCCTCTTGGTAAAGTGATGAATTGTATGTTTTATTCTTTTGTCCTCAAGGCTGAAAGGCAATGTGTGCACCCTTTGGGGAGCTCAGAAACCCTAAATAAAGGACAGCACATTAAACAGCCCATTTGGTAAGAACAGGAGAGTCCCACTTACGTGTCCTCTTCTATTTTGTGGGCTCTTATTAGACACAGACCAATGAATAGATTACTTCTGTGTTTAGGCAGGTCCAAGCTTACTCCAGCCTTCACAGCTTGCCTCCCTCTTTGCTGGCTAGTGAAGGAAGTTTCTGTGGCTTCTGCCTGTCAAAAAAATTTGTTTATCCTCATTAGCAAAGTAACAGAGTAATGACACTAAGGTCTTTGAAGGCATCTTCATGCCACACTGAATGGAGCAGTTATTTTGGTGGGAACATTATCTTCCATATAAACTGTGATTTCGTAGTTGTCTCAGGTCTCTTTTTCTTCTGACACCCTTTATTAAGAATGTATTCCAAATTGTCAAATAAAAATGTAGCTGTGTGAAGTTGTCCACTGACAACTGAGATGTATTACAAAGCAGTTAATGACCCTAGATGTTGGATTAGGTTCTAACCTAATCAGGAGGAAGGAGCCTGTAAGCAGGACAGGAGTGGGTGCGAGTGTGAGTGTGCCCACGGATTCCGATCAGGTTTTCCTCCCCATTGCTGTAGTGTAACCCTTCTGGTTAAGTCGTCTGCAAACTCTGTATTGCCAAGTTCAGTTGTTAATTCTCAATCTTCATCTCACTCTCCTCTTAGAGTATTTGATATAGTCGTTTCCTTCCTCCCTGAACCACTTTCTTCATTTGGTTTCCAGGGACAGAGCTTTCTTTTCTCTTGCTTATTGCCTGTTTTCCAGTCTCTCTTGTGAGATGTGCTTCACCTTCCAGACTTCTACATGTCAGTGTGTCCAAGGCGTCAGTCTTTCCATTTCTTTCCTCTTCTCTCTATACCATTAGATGTGATTACATCTAGTCCATGCCTGTAAGTACCATTTATAAGGTAACCATTCTCAAATTTATATCTGCAGGCCAGACTTCCTCCTTGACTTTCCAACTCATGGTTTGTCTGCCTCCATTGCAACTTCTCTTGGACAATGAATTGCAATGATTCCTTAAAAACTGTGAAACTAAAATCTTGAGTTTCATCCCCCAATCTTTTGTGACTCCAGTATTCCCATTTCAATAAGTGGTCCTTCTGCTTAGCTAATTGCTCAGGGGTCAAACCAGGGGTCATTCCTGGCTCTTTTTCCCACCTTTGTACTTCACATCCATTCTATCAGCAGATCTGTTGTTTTCACCTTAAAACCATGTAGTGACCATCCATCATTATCATGTCTACTGCTGCCACTTTAGTCCAAGTTGCTAAAGTCTCTGGCATGCACTGTGCTGATAGCTTTTACTAGACTCTTACCCATTCTTGTCACTTACAGACCAGTCACTGCATGGCAGCCAGAATGATTCTTTTAAAACATAAATCCAATTGGAATAAAATAGAAAGTCCTTACAATAGTCTATCAAGACCTATTAGATCTGGCCTTTCTGAGAGCCTTTGTACTTGCTATTTTCTCAGCCTGGGGTACTCTGAAGATATTTGCATGGTTTACTCCCTCACTGCACTCAGGTTTCTGTGCAAATGCCACTTCATTAGTGAAGCCTTTCCCGACCACCCTGTCTAGAGAACATAATCCTTCGACTTTTCTCTTTCCTTTTAACCTGCTTCATTTTCTGCCTGCTTATTCATGCAGTGTCTATCGTCTTCCACTAGAACATAAGGTCCCAGTGGGCAGGGACCCCTTTATTCACTGTTGAATCCCCAGGCCTGATAATAATGCCTGCAACATGCATTTATTGAATGGATTAATACAGGGAAATTCTATTTCATACTGTCCCTCTCCTTTATATTTTGTTATAGTTATAATTATTGAAAATGTGTCATTTTAGAGAGTGCTTAAGGATGAGCATCTAGTTCCCTTGCTCTTATCCCCATCCTGGCCTGACTCATACACATTTTCACAGATATTAAAAAAATTTGCTCAAAAAACATTGTTTTAGAGACATTTTGAAAGCCATGGTACCGCATTCACTTCTCAGATTCCAGTCTTTTTCTTAAGTGTTTTGTTCAGCTTCAATAACTTGTGGATAAGAAAGATATAAAATTAGCAGAAATGTTATACGTAGCATACCTTTGCTTGTTTGAATACTAAAAAATGAGGAAAGACTGTCTAAATTAATAAAAGCATTCTTAATCTTGCGTATGTACATACACATATGTGTTTTAAAGTGTGTAGTTCTTGGTGCAAATACATACTAAATTTTGCCAAGTAAAGTTTCTCTTGGATCTGTTTTAGTGATTGTATATGTAACATTTGTAATTAGAATATTACCTATATGCAAATGAGCATAATTTTAAGAATGATTGAAAACAGATGAATTTCTTTGTGATAGTTCATTTTTCTTCTACTTGGTCTGTAATAAAAACATTAGTCTTGTGTGTTAAAATCCTGGATGTTGAATTAAGATTTTTCCAAATTGAGGAGGAGTTACTGTAATTTGAACATTTAAAAGGAGGAACTAAGACTCTGGTTTTCTTGGTTCAGATGTGAGGAAAGTCTTTAGGTGACTTCATCTTGACCCTTGAAAGGATTTCTGTTTCCTCATAGAAGCCACAGAAGCCAATGTAATTCCCTAAATTAGAAAGGTCATTACTTACATTTGGCACTTCAGGTATTTCCAGAGTAACCCATTTCTTTGCTCACCCTGATTGGCTCTAGAACCTGTAGGAGAGATGGTTGGGCTAATTTAAAGTTGAAAAGGACATCTCTTTCTTTTTTTTTTTTTTCCCCATGACTTATTCACTTTATTTATTTATTTTTTTTATTTTTTAATGATTTTTTATTATATTATGTTAGTCACCATACAGTACATCCCCGGTTTCCGATGTAAGGCTCGATGATTCATTAGTTGTGTATAACACCCAGTGCACCATGCAATACGTGCCCTCCTTACTACCCATCACCGGCCTACCCATTCCCCCACCCCCCTCCCCTCTGAAGTCCTCAGTTTGTTTCTCATAGTCCATAGTCTCTCATGTTTCATTCCCCCTTCTGATTACCCCCCCTTTCTTTATCCCTTTCTTCCCCTACCGATCTTCCTAGTTCTTATGTTCCATAGATGAGAGAAATCATATGATAGTTGTCTTTCTCTGCTTGACTTATTTCACTTAGCATTATCTCCTCCAGTGCCGTCCATGTTGTAGCAAATGTTGAGAACTCGTTCTTTCTGATAGCTGAGTAATATTCCATTGTATATATGGACCACAACTTCTTACTCCAGTCATCTGTTGAAGGGCATCTCGGCCCCTTCCACAATTTAGCTATTGTGGACATTGCTGCTATGAACATTGGGGTGCATATGGCCCTTCTCTTCACTACGTCTGTATCTTTGGGGTAAATACCCAGTAGTGCAATGGCTGGATCATAGGGTAGCTCAATTTTTAACTTTTTAAGGGACCTCCACACTGTTTTCCAGAGTGGCTGTACCAACTTGCATTCCCACCAACAATGTAGGAGGGATCCCCTTTCTCCACATCCTCTCCAACAATTGTTGTTTCTTGCCTTGTCTATTTTTGCCATTCTAACTGGCGTAAGGTGGTATCTCAGTGTGGTTTTGATTTGAATTTCCTTGATGGCTAATGATTTTGAACATTTTTTCATGTGTCTGTTAGCCATTTGTATGTCTTCATTGGAAAAGTGTCTGTTCATATCTTCTGCCCATTTTTTGATTTGTTTATTTGTTTCTCGTGTATTGAGTTTGAGAAGTTCTTTGTAGATCTTGGATACCAGTCCTTTATCTGTAGTGTCATTTGCAAATATATTCTCCCATTCCGTGGGCTGCCTCTTAGTTTTTCTGACTGTTTCCTTGGCTGTGCAGAAACTTTTAATCTTGATGAAGTCCCATAAATTCATTTTATCTTTTGTTTCTCTTGCCTTTGGGGATGTGTCATGAAAAAGGTTGCTTTGGCCGATGTCGTAGAGGTTGCTGCCTATGTTCTCCTCTAGAATTTTGATGGATTCCTGTCTCACATCGAGGTCTTTCATCCATTTGGAGTTTATTTTTGTGTATGGTGTGAGAGAGTGGTCAAGTTTCATTCTTTTGCATGTAGCTGTCCAATTTTCCCAGCACCATTTATTGAAGAGACTGTCTTTTTCCCACCAGATGTTTTTTCCTGCTTTATCAAAGATTAGTTGCCCAAAGAGCCGAGGGTCCATTTCTGGGCTCTCTATTCTGTTCCATTGGTCTATGTGTCTGTTTTTGTGCCAGTACCATGCTGTCTTTGTGATCACAGCTTTGTAGTACAGCTCGAAATCCGGCATTGTGATGCCCCCAGCTTTGTTTTTCCTTTTCAACAGTTCCTTGGAGATTCGGGGCCTTTTCTGTTTCCATACAAATTTAAGGACTATTTGTTCCAGTTCTTTGAAAAATGTCCTCGGTATTTTGATCGGGATAGCATTGAAAGTGTAGATTGCTCTGGGTAGCATGGACATTTTAACTATGTTAATTCTTCCGATCCATGAGCATGGAATATCTTTCCATCTTTTTATGTCTTCCTCAATGTCTTTCAAGAGTGATTTATAGTTTCTAGAATATAGGTCCTTTACGTCTCTGGTTAAGTTAATTCCAAGGTAACGTATGGTTTTTGGTGCTATTGTAAATGGGATGGATTCCCTAATTTCTCTTTCTTCGGTCTCGTTATTCGTGTATAGAAATGCAACTGATTTCTGAGCATTGATTTTGTATCCCGCCACGTTACTGAATTGCTCTATAACTTCTAATAGTTTGGGAGTGGCTTCTTTTGGGTTTTCCATATAGAGTATCATGTCATCTGCGAAGAGAGACATTTTGACTTCTTCTTTGCCAATTTGAATACCTTTGATCCCTTTTTGTCGTCTGATTGCTGTTGCAAGGACTTCTAGTACTATGTTGAATAATAGTGGTGAGAGTGGGCATCCTTGTCGAGTTCCTGATCTTAAGGGAAAGGCTTCCAGCTTTTCCCCATTGAGAATAATATTTGCAGTAGGCTTTTCATAGATGGCTTTTATGAGATTGAGAAATGTACCTTCTATTCCTACACTCTGAAGGGTTTTAATCAGGAAAGGATGCTGTATTTTGTCAAATGCTTTTTCGGCATCGATTGAGAGGATCATATGGTTCCTGAGTCTTTTCTTGTTGATATGATGTATCACGCTGATTGATTTGCGAATATTGAACCACGCTTGCATCCCAGGTATGAATCCCACTTGATCGTGATGGATAATCCTTTTAATGTACTGTTGGATTCTATTAGCAAGTATCTTGTTGAGGATTTTGGCGTCCATATTCATTAGGGAAATCGGTCTGTAATTCTCCTTTTTGAGGGGGTCTTTGCCTGGTTTGGGGATCAAGGTAATATTGGCCTCATAGAATGAGTTTGGTAGCTTTCCTTCTGTTTCTATTTTTTGAAATAGCTTTAGGAGAATAGGTATTATTTCTTCTTTGAATGTTTGGTAGAATTCCCCAGGAAAACCGTCCGGGCCTGGAGTTTTGTTATTTGGAAGGTTGTTTATCACTGACTCAATTTCTTCATAATTAATTGGCCTGTTTAAGGAATCAATTTCTTCCGGTTTCAATCTTGGTAGTTTATAGGTTTCCAGGAAGGATTCCATCTCTTCCAGATTGCTTAGTTTATTGGCATATAGCTGTTGATAAAAATTTCTAATAATCCTTCCAATTTCAATGGTGTTCGTCGTGACCTCTCCTTTTTCATTCATAATTTTAATAATCTGGGTCCTTTCTCTTTTCTTTTGGATAAGTCTTGCCAGTGGTCTGTCAATTTTATTGATTCTCTCAAAGAACCAGCTTCTAGTCCTGTTGATCTGCTCTACTGTACTTCTGGTTTCTGCTTGATTGATTTCAGCTCTAATTTTGGTCAACTGCTTCCTCGTGCGTGGATTAGGCCTGTCCCTCTGTTGCTGTTCCAGCTTCTTGAGGTGAGAATATAAAAACTGCATTTTAGATTTTTCTATTCTTTTGAGTGAGGCTTGGATGGCTATGTATTTCCCCCTTAGGACTGCCTTTGCAGTATCCCATAGGTTTTGGACTGTTGTATTTTCATTCTCATTGGTCTCCATAAATTGTTTAATTTGATTTTTGATTTCCTGGTTTATCGAGTCATTCCTGAGCAGGATGGTTCTTAGTCTCCAAGTGTTTGAGTTTCTTCCAAATTTTTCCTTGTGGTTGAGTTCCAATTTCAGAGCGTTGTGGTCTGAGAATATGCAGGGGATAATTTCAATCTTTTGGTATCGGTTGAGACCTGTTTTGTGTCCCAGAACATGGTCTATTCTTGAGAATGTTCCATGGGCATTAGAATAGAATGAGTATTCTTTGGTTCTGGGGTGTAGTGTTCTATATATATCTATGAGGTCCAACTCGTCGAGTATGGCATTCAAAGCCTTTGATTCTTTGCTTAGTTTTTGCCAGGGTGTTCTGTCTATTTCTGAGAGTGGAGTGTTGAGGTCCCCTACTATTAATGTATTTTTATTTATATGTCTCTTTATTCTGGTTAAGAGTTGGCTTGTGTATCTTGCTGCTCCCCTGTTGGGGGCATATATATTTATAATTGTCATATCCACTTGTTGAATACTTCCCTTAAGAATAATATAGTGCCCTTCTGCATCTCTAACTATAGTCTGTAGTTTAAAATCCAATTTATCTGATATGAGAATTGCTACCCCAGCTTTCTTTTGAGGTCCATTTGCGTGAAAGATGGTACTCCATCCCCTTACTCTCAGTCTGAATGCATCTTTGGGTTCGAAATGAGTCTCTTGTAGACAGCAAATGGATGGGTCATTTCTTTTTATCCAATCTGCAACCCTGTGGCGTTTTATGGGATGGTTCAAACCATTTACATTAAGACTGATTACTGAGAGATATGATTTTAATGTTGCCATGTTGCCAGTAAAGTCTTTGTTTGTATTGGCTGTGACTTTCTGTTCTGTATCACTCTTGGGGCCTTTTTACTTTTATAGAACCCCCCGTAATATCTCCTGTAGGGCTGGTTTCGTGGTTACAAAATTGGTTAGTGACTGGCGATTCTGAAATGTCTTTATTTCTCCATCAATTCTGAATGACAGCCTTGCTGGATAAAGGATCCTTGGCTGCATGTTTTTCTCTGAAAGAGCTTTAAATATGCTCCCCCAACCCTTTCTCTCATTCCAGGTCTGTGTAGACAGGTCTGACGTAATTCTGATGCTTTTGCCTTGGTACGTGAGAAATTTCTTTGCCCTGGCCGCTTTCAATACTGTATCCTTGCATCTAATATTTGCGAATTGCACTATGACGTGACGTGGCGTAGGTTTGTCGTGGTTGAGCTTGGGAGGGGTCCTCTCTGCCTCTTGGACACGAATGTTTGTTTCCCTTGCTAGATTAGGGAAGTTTTCAGCTACAATTTGTTCAAATATCTCTTCTAGACCTCTGTTTTTCTCCACCCCCTCGGGGATGCCGATGATTCTAACATTGGATCGTTTCATTGAGTCAGTAATCTCCCGTAACCTACATTCGTGGGCGTGGATTTTTTTAAGACCATCTTCTATTTTCATTTTTTCCTCTATTAACCCATCCTCCAATTCACTAACCCGTTCCTCTGCTTCTGCGACCCTGGCCGTCAGAGCCTCTAGTTTTGCCTGCATTTGGCTCATAGAATTTTTAATTTCTGTCAGATTCGCTCTCATTTCTGTCCTTAGGGATTCTATATTCTCAGTAACCTTTTCGTTAATAGTTTTTTCAATTCTACTCATCATTTTGACCATCGTTACTCTGAATTCCATTTCTGATAATTTGGTTACATCCATATCCATTATTTCTGTGGCAGAGGCCACAGAATCACTGTCTTTTCTTTGCTGGGGGGGGCTTCTCCTTCTTGTCATTCTGATGAAGAGAGGTTGCGGGGTTTCCAGAGCCCAAATTATTGACTGGGTCCCAGGCCGTGCCCCTTGTTTTATAGGGATCTTAGGGATGTGGGCTTCTTCTTTAAAGATTTTATTTATTTATTTATGTGGCAGCCAACCAGCGAGAGAGGGAACAGAAGCAGGGGAGTGGGAGAGGAAGAAGCAGGCTCCCAGCGGAGGAGCCCGATGAGGGACTCCTTTCCGGAACGCCGGGATCACGCCCTAAGCCGAAGGCAGGCGCTCAATGACTGCGCCACCCAGGCGCCCGGGTTGTGGGCTTCTTGATTTTTCAGCCTGCCTTCTGTGTTCTGGGGGAGGGGCCTGCCGCGCCAATACTCAGGCAACCCTGTTTGGGTAGAGTCTCCGTGTCCCCTGCGAGGGAGGATGGGGATGGGCACTCTCTGAGCCGGTATTTCCAGGCTTTTGTTCTCTGGCGGCTTTCCCTGGCGGTTTGCTGTGCCTCTTCTGAGAGTCAGAGCAGCAGCGGCCGAATTTCAGCCTCTGTCACGGAACAGAAGGATTGCGGCCCGTTCTCTACTAATGTTCTGGCCACTTTAACTCTGTTTCTGTTGGTGCTGCTCAACCCTGCAGCGTCCCGGGATGTGCGCCCCACACCCGGCGTCCCAGCCCTCA